>NC_089592.1:42168354-42468354 GCF_019320115.1 Miscanthus floridulus
TTTAAAAATTTGAAACTTGAAATGTGAATAAATTTTTAATGATCAAATATTCAGTCCATTAATTGAAAAATGCAATTTCCATGATTTTTGTAGGTCACTGTATAATTCCAAAAATTATGAAATTTGTTTTGGTACACTAATTTGTCATGAGGAAGCTTACATAAAATTTTTAGGTCATTTGGAACAAGTTCATTTTTGGGCTTAATTCCAAATTAATTCAAAAATAAATAAAGACAAACCCTAAGTGTTTGATTAGTGTTGGATCTTGTTTTGGTCATGTTTTGTGACTAGTAGGGTTTCAAGATCCATTTGGTCAAGTCACATGTGTGGTTCTTGATGGTAGGATTGCAAGTGGTTTTGTTGGCTTGCAACTGTACCGTGAAGGAAAATCATTTGCGGGGTGTCTTTACATTTCATGTACCGTGAAAGCATCATGTTTACATTATCATCATGTTAAAGCATATGTTATCGTTTCGTGTAGAACCCGAGAATGAAACGATTCTAGTTGAGCAAGTTCTGGAAGAATCCCCGGTTGTCACGGGATTCGATAATTGTGGTACTGATCTAGAACCTGAGATCATCAACGAAGGCAAGCCCCGGTTTAAGCATTAAACCATTACCTTGTTTACTTTGAAAATTTTATCACTATGTTACTTATTGGATTAAGTTGATTAATTCAAATGTTACCTACTTGATGCATTGCCTACCTTGATAATTGTTTACCATCCTTGAAGATGTTTTCATTTACAAAGGCGTAGTATGCTTAGTATGCTTTATGATAGGCTTTCAAAGTAAAAGTTTCGATACAATCAAAGATGACATACTGGCCAAAGAAAGAAAGAAGGTAGAATGAACTAGAGACTAGTCGGGTGACTTATCTTGAATGTTGGGTAATGTTGCCGACTATGTCGCTTAAAGGCCACTCATTATGGATCTTCTGAACGAGACACTTTGTAGTTCTGGTCACATACTCCGGTAAGCCTACTTCGGCTAATCCGATACTAAGATGAATGCCCACGCACTGGGAGTGGAGAGATGGCGGGAGTAGCGTGTACCCTCGTGGCTGGAATGTGGCCGGATTTGAGGTGTGCTGTGCTCTCGGGTGGCGTGGAGACGGCTTAGTATAGGAGGATCCGGTAGCGAGGTTGATATATGCAAGATTAAGTTCTACATATGTCGTGTGATAAGGAATCCCCAGCTAGGACTTGAATCAATTCGAATTGCTGGTACTCCATGGATATGGAGACTCGTTTCATTACAGAAGCAATGTAGGACTGGTGAATTACTAAAATATGAGAAAAGAATGGAATGAGATGGATTGGAATATGGGAAATGTACATTTAATTTGAGATAATGAACTAAAAGAACTTAGGAGTAAAACTTGAAAATAGGATAAGAATAGTAAGCTTTTGGCAAAGGACTTTGAATTTTGCTACAACCTTACCTTGTCCCAAACCCCTACATCTTTAAAAGTCTTATACCCCGTTACGTTGGGTTAGTCTTGTTGAGTACTTTTGTACTCAGGGTTTGTTAACCCTTGTTGCAGGTGAGTCGCATGCGCAGGCTTGTTTTGGTCCCTGCTGCATGTCTATGTTTGAAGTCAATGACAATGAGGAGTGATGAATGGCCTTTGGACAAGGCACTAGTTTGTATGATAAATAAAGTTAATGTAATATTATCCCGCTACTATGGTTGTATGACACTTATGGTATTGTAAGTTTGAAAACAACTGGTTTGTAACTATGTTATCTTAAGACTTCCGCTATCTTTTGCTCTGGTATATATATATATTTGAATAAACTATTGTAATCTACAATGTCTGTGATTGGGATCCTGTTTGAAAAGAGAATCGTGGATGATTTGGGTCTCCTGAGGACACCCAACAGACCTGTTGAGTTGTTGGGAACTCGTGTACGCTATCCGAGGTCTGTTAAGACAACGATAGGTGCACGTGGGCCCGATTCCTTAGGAGGTTCTACCACAGCTGGTATCAAAGCAGTTCCCATCTAAGATCATTGTAGGTTACTTTGGAAAACCTTCAAAATGATTTGGATCAAAGAAAGTAAACTTGATATTTTAAAGTTCAAATTTCTTTCTTCTTACCTTTGATCTAGCCTCAATCCTGTCTTATTTGAAAGTTTGTGGCGGATAATATGATTAGGTTTGTCCTATGTATTAAAAATCTTGTACTTATGATTATATAAATCTTTTGTACTTAGATTCGTAAGATCGATTCATGCATCATGCTTGAGCACTTTGCATAAATAATTCCCCTTAATAGTGGTTGGGTAAGTAATGTCAATCCCATTCTTGCTAACCTCCGTTAACCTCAAGCTATTCTTATAGTCCTACCCTAAATTCTACATGCTATGGCAAAGACCAAGAAAACCACACGCAAGTCCACCGGACCTCATGGAGTCCCTCGTCATCAGTTGGCACCAAGAAACCACGAGCTTGGTGAAGGTAGTGCCAAGACCCTAGGAGATGAAGGATCTTCAAGCAACCCCACCAACATCGAGAACCTTAACAAGGAGCTCAACACTCTTCGTCGAGCTCATGCCAAAGATCAAGAGGAGTTGGCAGAAATGCAAAGGGGCATCACCATGACCATGGAGCTGCAGAATGAAGCCTAGACATGAGAGGATGCGGCCAATGAACGCGTCCATGAGTTGGAGTTCTACGTAGAAGACCTGGAGATGGACAATGCCATTCTTCATGAGAATGTCCACCTGTTGTACGCTCAACTTCATCCTCCTCATGGGGATGGTGAAGTTACCGATGAAGAAATGATTGTAGCTCCAGGAGAAGTCGAGAATGAAGAAGAGGAGGAGGATCCTGAGGAGTTAGTGTACTTCTCAGATGAAGATGAGGTTTCATTCGATATGGGCACGGATGCCGAAGACTGAGAGCTCGGAGTAGAAATAGTTCCTTTACTGCTTTCCTAGAAAACCAGGGTTGTCTTGTGGGATACAAGACATGTAATATAAATAAGTACCCTTTGTAGTATGAAACCTTTTAAATGCTTTCAATAAAGAATAATGTAAGTAAACGTGTTTCTCTAATAGATGCCTCGTCCTATAACCTAAACTAGTGCTAGTGGATCGCATGACGATGATGAGTGCCCAAATCCTCCACCAATGCCTTCGACTATGGCAGATGCCATAGCCGCACTCGTCAACGCAATGGCAGAGAATGCTAGGCTATTAAGGGAATTGGTGCAGAGCCAGCAAGCACCATACCCTAATCGTGGCCGTCGTAATAATGGAAATGACGAGTCAACCTATGTGGATTTTACTAACACACGTCCACCTGTGTTCTCTAAGGCAGACGAACCTTTAGAAGCCGATGATTGGCTTAGGACAATAGAGCAAAAGTTTGAGCTGATTCACTGTACTGAGGTTCAGAAACCTAGGTTTGCGGCACAGCAACTCCGAGGAGCTGCTGGTGCCTGGTGGGCAAATTTGGTAGCAGTACAGCCCGCTGGTCACCAAATCAACTGGAGGGAGTTTAAGGATGCCTTTAGGGCACACTATATTCCAGACGGTGTGATGACCATGAAGTTAGAAGAGTTCTTGGCTCTTAAGCAAGGGGAGCACCCAGTGATGCATTATGTTGGGTGTTTTAACCACCTATCGCAGTATGCTATTGAGTATGTGAATACTGACAGGAAGAAAAAGAATCATTTTCTTAGAGGCCTGAACACTAAACTTCAGACCATGATGGCAACTTGTGGTAACGCAACTTACCATGAGGCAATCAACATTGCTATCGCTTTTGAGGAGAATTACCGCTGACACAAGGAGGCGAAGAAGAAGAAAATATTTACTTCCGGATCATCGAGTGGAAAGCGTCAGAAGATCATATACCATCCTCAGAATCATGGCCGTGTACCATTCCGCCCACAACAAGGCCAAAGCAGGCAGCAAATCTTCATTCGCCCTGCAACTAATACGCCTTATACTCATCAAGCACCGTAGCAGCAAAATAATAAAAATAATGCAAACCGCAATGCTACTCCCCAGAATCACAATTTTCCATGCTATAATTGTGGTAAACCCGGACACTTTTCTCGAGAATGTCCATATCCTAGGAAGAACAATCCTGATGCACCCAAAGCCCCTGTTAATCAAGTTCAGAATCAGTACAAGGGCAATGCTCAGAACAATCAGAAGGGTCAGGCTAAGAAGAAAACTGGAAGGGTCTTCTATACTCAAGTGGAATCTATTCTAGAAGGAGAACCAGTTATGATGGGTATGTTTCCCATTGCTAAGCACCCTGCAATTACCTTATTTGATTCTGGTGCATCCCATACATTCATCAATCGTACATTTGTTGTGAAGCATGGGATAGCTATTGGGGAAACAAAAGAACCCTATCATATATAGTCGCCCGGGGGACGAATCTATACAAGGGAGGTAGTTCAGCATGTACCTATTGATTTGGGAGGTTATGAGTTCCCTACCAATATGCTGATATTAAAAGATCAAGATATAGATGTGATCCTTGGTATGAACTGGTTAACTCAACACGGGGCTATCATAGATGTCCTATGTAGAACCATAAGGGTAAATGCACCTGGCAGCAAAACCCAACTTCTCATCCAACTTCCCTTTCCTAAGAGTATAGTGGAAACAGTCTGTGCAACTATTGTTGAAGGAGTCGAGAAAATTTCAGTGGTATGTGAGTTTATGGATGTCTTTCCCGATGATCTGCCTGGTCTGCCACCAGACCGAGATGTAGAGTTTAGAATTGATCTAAAACCAGGGATAGCACCAGTGTTAGAAGAGCATATAGGATGCCACCCAAAGAACTAGCAGAACTAAAAATGCAACTACAAGAGTTGTTAGACAATGGTTTCATTCAACCCAGTTCATCACCTTGGGGATGCCCTACAATCTTCGTGAAGAAGAAGGACCAAACCTTAAGGTTATGTGTTGACTATCGGCCGTTAAATGAAGTCACCATCAAGAACAAATACCCCTTATCCTGAATTGATTTGCTTTTTGATCAACTTGCGGGAGCTAAGGTATTCTTGAAGATAGACTTGAGATCGGGCTATCACCAGATTAAGATCAGATGTGAAGATGTGCCGAAGACAGCATTTACTACCCGATATGGTCTATATGAGTATTTAGTCATGTCTTTTGGGCTGACCAATGCCCCGGCTCATTTCATGTACCTAATGAACTTAGTTTTCATGCTAGAGTTGGATAAGTTTGTCATGGTGTTTATTGATGACATTCTTATCTACTCTAAGAGCAAAGAGGAACATGCGGAACATCTCCGTATTGTTCTACAAAGATTAAGAGATCACCAATTATATGCCAAATTCAGCAAATGTGCATTTTGGTTGGAGGAAGTATAATTTCTAGGTCATGTGCTATCTGTTGAAGGTATAGCTGTAGATCCGAGCAAGGTAGAAGAAGTCCTTAATTGGAAAGCACCTACAACTGTTCATCAAGTTCGTAGTTTCCTGGGGTTGGCAGGGTATTACCGTCGGTTTATCCCTGACTTCTCCAGAATTGCGAAGCCAATTACTGGACTGTTGAAAAATCAAACTAAGTTTGTATGGTCAACAGAATGTGAAGAGGCCTTTCAGACATTGAAGAAGTTGTTGACAACTGCACCAGTATTAGCACAACCTAATATCAAGAGGTCATTTGATATCTATTGTGATGCATCTGAAATTGGTATTGGCTTGTGTTCTGATGCAAGAAGGCAGAGTCATAGCATACGCTTCCAGACAACTCAAGAAGCATGAAGAACATTATCCCACCCATGATCTTGAATTAGCTGCTGTTGTTCATTCACTCAAGATTTGGCAACATTATTTATTGGGCAATATATGTCATATTTATACGGATCACAAAAGTTTGAAATACATCTTCACCCAGTCAGAATTGAATATGAGGCAAAGAAGATGGTTGGAACTTATTAAAGATTATGATTTAGAAGTGCACTATCATCCGGGCAAGGCTAATGTGGTTGCTGATGCCCTGAGTCGCAAGAGTCATTGTCATTGTCTGATTGTAGAACCTATGCAACGAACATTGTGTCAAGAGATGGAGCATCTGAATTTACAAATCATAGAACAAGGTTCCCTATCCAATATTGCAGTTGAGTCCACTATTAAAGATCAGATCATTGCTGTTCAACAGAAAAGTAAGGGCATAGCCCATATTAAGGATAAAGTCAGATCTGGGAGACCAACATGTTTCAAGATTGATGAATTAGATGTCGTATGGTTCAAGGATAGATTGGTAGTACCCAAAAATCCAGAGCTGCGAAAGTAGATTCTTGATGAAGCTCATTCTACAAGATACTCCATTCATCCGAGTAGCAACAAAATGTATCATGATCTGAGAAAGAGATATTGGTGGACCAAAATGAAAATAGAAATAGCTCAATATGTAGCCAAGTGTGATATTTGTCAGAGAGTCAAAGCGGTTCATATGAAGACTGCAGGTCCATTACATTCGTTACCAGTTCCATCTTGGAAGTGGGAAGATATCTGTATGGACTTCATAGTAGGGTTGCCTAGGACATCTGCAGGCTACAATTCAATATGGGTTATTGTTGATTGCCTAACCAAGATAGCTCATTTCTTACCAGTTAGAGATAAATATCGAGTGGAACAATATGCCAAGCTTTATCTTGATAGAATCTTCAGTCTGCATGGGGCACCCAAGACCATTGTCTCTGACAGAGGGTCATTGTTCATATCCAAGTTTTGGAAAAGTCTACATGAGTCTTTGGGAACTAAACTTATCCGTAGTTCTGCTTATCATCCACAAACAGATGGACAGACTGAAAGGGTAAATCAAATTCTTGAAGATATGTTAAGAGCATGTGTTCTTTCTTTTGGTGCTAAATGCGATGAATGCCTTCCCTTAGCTGAATTCTCGTATAACAATAGCCATCAAGAGAGCATGAAAATGGCACCATTCGAGGCACTGTATGGCCATAGGTGCCAAACACCTTTAAATTGGTCAGAAGCTGGAGAACGTTGGTTCTTTGGACCTGATGTGGTCAAGGAAGCTGAAGAGAAAGTTAAACTCATACAAGCCAATATGAAGGTAGCTCAATCCCGACAGAAAAGCTATGCTGATAAGAGGAGACTACCGCTAGAATTCAAAGTGGGAGATTATGTCTACCTCAAGGTCTCACCAATGAAAGGAGTTCATCGTTTTGGGATTCGGGGAAAGTTGGCGCCCCGTTATGTCGGTCCTTTTCAAATCCAACAACGGTGTGGGCCTATCACCTATCGCGTCAAGCTACCAGATCACATGTCAGCGGTGCATGATATCTTCCATGTATCTCAGTTAAAGAAGTGCCTTCAAGTACCTGACCAAGAGATCGACTTTGGTGATGTAGAACTAGAACCTGATTTGACTTATGCCGAGTACCCCATTAGAGTCTTAGATCAGAAAGATCGAGTCACTCAGAGACGTACGATCAAGTTCTACAAAGTACAATGGAATCAACACACTGAAGATGAAGCTACTTGGGAGTCCTGAGGATTACTTAGAAGAGAATTTTCCTGACTTCTTCGCTTCTATCTAGTTGCAATACCTTGTCTATATTGTAATTTGTCTCATTTGTCAACAGAATGGAAAACCCCCTCACTCGCCATTTTGAATAAAGTTCTAATGTGTTAGCTTGACACATTTCCTTTTCCATTACTTAGCCTTAAGTTTTAAATCTCAGGACGAGATTTCTTTAAGGGGGAAGGGTTGTAACACCTCTGGTGTTTTGACCTAGCACTAAAATTTGACATGTCATCATATGCATTACAAAGCATTCATAAAGTAGAAAATTTTTGAATGCATTCACTAAATAAGCCTTATTTCATAATGTTGTTATTTCATGTGATGTGTTTCAAAACCCTAAATAAAGATCATGACCACAAGGGTCAAATTTTATGTGATCATGTGAGGTCATGTGTCATTTGACTTAAATAACCCTAATGGGCCATGTTACTGGTCAAAAATCAAAATTTAAGTAAAAGGAAGACAAATCAAATTTGAATTCATATTCAAATTATAAAAGTCCTTTTTGCCACTTTTGACTAATTCAAAATCCATATGGAATTTGGGGTTGAGGCAAAAAGCAAAGTTGGAGGTTATTTTATGTGGATCAACTTTGGTATTCAAAGTTTTTCAAGTTTACATATAAAATTTGGAGTAAATTTGAAATGATTCAAATGCTCAAATGCACCCCAAATTCAAATTTCAAAATGGAGGTAGAATTTGAAAATATTTCTAGAAGCAAAGTTGTAGAGTTTGAAAAACTGAACAACTTTCATTTTTGGAGATTTTCAACTTCTTTAGAAAATTTGTGAGTAATTTGAAAAATGGACGCAGTGGCAGTTCTGTAATTATTTCAAAAATCAACATCCACCTCTCTGCTTGCCGCCGGCGCCACGCGGAGGTCGCCGCCGATCGGATTTCGCCGCTTCTTCGCACGTTGACACGCAGCCGGTGCCGTGGCGAGCTCGGGCGTGCGCTGTCGACGCCGGGCAACCCCTTCCCGGATATAAATAGCAGTCGCCACCGTCGTCATTCCCGTTTTTCCCCTTCTGCTCTGCTCCGCCGCCAGCTTGCTCCGTCGCTCGCCATAGCCTTCAGTTGACCAGCATCCGTCGTGCCCCGCTACGCCTAGGCGATCGCCTTGGCCCTGCGCTTCTCTGCAGCTTGCCTACGCCACTTGGGTTGGCCGGAGTCGCCCGGCGCAACGCTTTCTTCCCCGAGACCAGCCGGAGCTCCGCCATCATCGCCTCGACGTGGCCAGGCCGTTCTAGACCGTCTCTGGCTTCACCGAACGTACCGGCGTGACCATGGTGAGCTACTGAGCGCGATACTTACCTTGTTTTAGACTCTACTGCGCCATTGCCGGGGTTACGCCGTGAGTAGTCGTGCTCGAGCCAGCCATGGCCGGCGTGGAGCCTTCTCCGGCGCGCCTTCTTCCGATCTAAGGGCTGGGATGGGTTCGTAGTAGTGTGTAGATCATTTTGGTGAGGTCGGCCTCGCCAGAGCGTCACCGTTGGCACATTTTGAGGCCGGCCAGTGAGGGCAGCGCCACCGTGATTTCTTTGAGTCACTGACAGTGGGGCCTGGCTGTCAGTGCGAGTGAGGAAGAAGAACAGTGAAAATTTTTATTTTCTGAATTTGTGAATAGTGCTGAAACTTTGGGAATTTGTAGGAAATTCATGATAGCTCCAAAAATTCTGAAATTTTGTGTGTAGCTTCTGTACATGTTCTAGTATGATTTAAAATTTTGAAACTTGAAATTTGAATAAATTTGTAATGATCAAATATTCAGTCCATTAATTGAAAAATGCAATTTCCATGATTTTTGTAGGTCATTGTATAATTCCTAAAATTATGAAATTTGTTTTGGTACACTAATTTGTCATGAGGAAGCTTACATAAAATTTTTAGGTCATTTGGAACAAGTTCATTTTTGGGCTTAATTCCAAATTAATTGAAAAATAAATAAAGACAAACCCTAAGTGTTTGATTAGTGTTGGATCTTGTTTTGGTCATGTTTTGTGACTAGTAGGGTTTCAAGATCCATTTGGTCAAGTCACATGTGTGGTTCTTGATGGTAGGATTGCAAGTGGTTTTGTTGGCTTGCAACTGTACCATGAAGGAAAATCATTTACGGGGTGTTTTTACATTTCATGTACCGTGAAAGCATCATGTTTACATTATCATCATGTTAAAGCATATGTTATCGTTTCATGTAGAACCCGAGAATGAAATGATTCTAGTTGAGCAAGTTCTGGAAGAATCCCCGGTTGTCATGGGATTCGATAATTATGGTACTGATCCGGAACCTGAGATCGTCAACGAAGGCAAGCCCCAGTTTAAGCATTAAACCATTACCTTGTTTACTTTGAAAAGTTTATCACTATGTTACTTATTGGATTAAGTTGATTAATTCAAATGTTACATACTTGATGCATTGCCTACCTTGATAATTGTTTACCATCCTTGAAGATGTTTTCATTTACAAAGGCGTAGTATGCTTAGTATGCTTTATGGTAGGCTTTCAGAGTAAAAGTTTCGATACAATCAAAGATGGCATACTGGCCAAAGAAAGAAAGAAGGTAGAATGAACTAGAGACTAGTCGGGTGACTTATCTTGAATGTTGGGTAATGTTGCCGACTATGTCGCTTAAAAGGCCACTTATTGTGGATCTTCTAAACGAGACACTTTGTAGTACTGGTCACATACTCCAGTAAGCCTACTTTGGCTAATCTGATACTAAGACAAATGCCCACGCACTAGGAGTGGAGAGATGGCGGGAGTAGCGTGTACCCTCGTGGCTGGAATGTGGCCGGATTTGAGGTGTGCTGTGCTCTCGGGTGGCGTGGAGATGGCTTAGTATAGGAGGATCCGGTAGCGAGGTTGATATATGCAAGATTAAGTTCTACATATGTCATGTGATAAGGAATCCCCAGCTAGGACTTGAATCAATTCGAATTGCCGGTACTCCGTGGATATGGAGACTCGTTTCATTACAGAAGCAATGTAGGACTGGTGACTTACTAAAATATGAGAAAAGAATGGAATGAGAAGGATTGGAATATGGGAAATGTACATTTAATTTGAGATAATGAACTAAAAGAACTTAGGAGTAAAACTTGAAAATAGGATAAGAATAGTAAGCTTTTGGCAAAGGACTTTGAATTTTGCTACAACCTTACCTTGTCCCAAACCCCTGCATCTTTAAAAGTCTTATACCCCGTTACGTCAGGGTTAGTCTTGTTGAGTACTTTTGTACTCAGGGTTTGTTAACCCTTGTTGCAAGGTGAGTCGCATGCGCAGGCTTGTTTTGGTCCCTGCTGCATGTCTGTGTTTGAAGTCAATGACGATGAGGAGTGATGAATGGCCTTTGGACAAGGCACTAGTTTGTATGATAAATAAAGTTAATGTAATATTATCCCGCTACTATGGTTGTATGACACTTATGGTATTGTAAGTTTGAAAACAACTGGTTTGTAACTATGTTATCTTAAGACTTCTGCTATCTTTTGCTCTGGTATATATATATATTTGAATAAACTGTTGTAATCTACAATGTCTATGATTGGGATCCTAGTTTGAAAAGAGAATCGTGGATGATTCGGGTCTCCCGAGGACACCCGATAGACCTATTGAGTTGTTGGGAACTCATATACGCTATCCGAGGTCTGTTAAGACAACAATAGGTGCACATGGGCCTGATTCCTTAGGAGGTTCTAGCACAATAGCACACGCAAACACAACTCACTTTGGTCTTCTCTATGTGCTCCTCTAGATATTGTTTCCTCTTTTGCCCCTCTCTTTTTTTCTATTTTTTGGGTTGTCGTTGTTTTTTGGGAAATTTAAACTTTTTTATTTTATTTTTTTATATTTTTCCTTTACTTAGAAGCACAAAAGAAGTAACCACAAAAAATATGAGCTCAAACAAGTGTAAGACGTGGCCTGTGGAATTTTTAGAAAACTTGCTCAAAATCAACAAAAACCTTGTGACCACGAAAAGAGGATCTTGTGACCACTTTTTGACCAATCTAAAAATTTCGAACCCTAGCAATGCAGGGGATGGGCGGATCCAAAAATTTTTCTGATCAATTTTGATATATGGAACGTCGAAATTGGAGTTCGTATGCGAAAACTAGACTAGTTTTAAGAATTGGCTCCGAATTAGAGGATAAAACGGGAACAATGTGCGCAAAATTGGTCACAACAGCAAAGATTTGATGGAAACAATGGGGGAAAACACACGAATTGGACTCTAACATGACCTAACCAGCAACAAGACCTCGACTAGGACACAAACTCAACACGACGGACTCTGAAACTGAAATATGCAAAGGCTATGGCGCGGAAGGTTGTAGGACAGGAAAAACGAGTATGGCACTGGACTATGGGACAAATGCAAAACACTCAAAACTAGGGAATAAAACTAGAACCTGACGGTATACCTTAGCTCTAATTACCACTTAATGGAGACGGGGATCCCGATCTTTCGTCAGGTAGAGGTAACTATCATTGTGGCAGAGAATGACACACCGATCCGGCTTCAGATCGAAAAGATCGAACCCTGCAATCTTAGCACCACAGCTCCTCTGGTTATCAACCAAGTCACGGACCAGGTTGACCTCGCCAAGAAGGCTAATCCCTGCCTGTGCAACAAAGAACACAAGCATGAACAAGAAAGAACACAACCAAATTGCAGATGAATGATTAATCTCATGAAGTTGGGGTCTCACAAACCGATGAACGGCGAAACTGTTCTTGATAGAATAATCTAAGCAAAACTCAAGACCTAATGACGATGGTGGCGTATGATTATAAAGGTCTTAGGGTCATCGCCTACCCTAGATGCGCCCCCTAATGGGCCCAAACACGATACATGGTCCAATAGACCAAAAGAAGGTGTTGCGGCACCCTGGTAGATTCTGGACGCAGACTTGTTTCGACGATTCCTATTGATTCCGAAGAGATTTTGATGTGAAACCATTGGATTGGCTTCCTTATCAAATTAGCTTTCCATCCATATGTGGATCATCAAAAATGGAGTACGGATGCGTCCTGGGTGACCAGTTTAAGGCAGACTGGTCCTAGATTCCGAGGCAGACTCGAACTTGAGTTGCTTTGGGCCTCCACCTCGGGGACTCGAACCGAATTAGCCTCGAGCCTCCTTCTTGACTTGGACAGCCCTTGCCGGCCTCCTTCCCCTCTATCCCATGCGCCAAACATGGTCATATGCATGGGTGTCATGTCCTCATCAATCGTTCCCAAGGTGCTGCTGCTAGGCCCTCTCCATCCATGGCTCCTTCAAAGATGGTGGTTTCTACAGCATCATCTCCTGCAAATCAACTAATGGCCTACTGCAAGTATAGTAGCCCCAACCATTGCTTTGACTACTACTTCCTCTACACGTAGCAGAGAAATTGTGTGCTACAAGTGCCATGGACTGAGGACATGTTGCTGCCCAATGTCCAGGTAGGAGGACCATGATTATGAATGAGCATGGTGAATGGGAATCTAAAAGTGATCCTGAAGAAGATGGTCCAAGATATGATGAAGAACTTGAAAATGATGAGAATGAGATCCAACCCGATGAAGGTGATAATAATTGCTTTATTTCTTTTCGAGTGCTTAGTGTTACTGCTATGAAGGAAGAGAACGAGCAGCGACACAATCTCTTCCATACCCGAGGCATGATCAAAGATAAGTTGTGTAGAATTATCATTGACAATGGTAGCTGCAACAATATTGTGAGTCAAGAGTTGGTTGATAGATTAGGGCTAAAAAAGAGGTGCCATCCTAATCCATACAAGATGCAAGCGCTTAATGATTGTGGTGCGCTGCATGTGAACCAAGTTGTGACACTTCCTTTTTCTATTGGGAGGTATAATGATCATGTGGAGTGTGATGTGGTACCTATGTAAGCATGCCAACTACTGCTAGGAAGACCATGGTTATATGATCATGATGTTTAGATTTTTGGTAGAACCAACAAGCTAGCTTTTGTAATAGAACCGTCTAATTTATAAGAGCACAAGTATAATAGCAATCGTAGAAGCAATCAAACCATCATATTTGAGCCCATATAAACCTAGTAGTCTAGTGAAATCATGAGGGATCTCAAACAAACCAACATACAAACCAAGATCATACATGATTCAACATAACCAGTCACATGTTACATCATAGTTCACAAATAGTTCACCATTTTCTCACATACATCGGAGTTCACATAGTTATTACAAACCAAGTTTAAATAGCAGAAGCAAAGTAGGTTAACATCAACATCACACATAGTTCAAATACATGCCAATGCTACGGTCATTCTAGCAAAAGTAGAATAGAGGGGATAACTCAGTAGTACCATGCCCCATGGTTTAGTCCTCATCCATGGCAGGATGAAAGCAGTTCTTACAGTACCCACTGGTACATCATGTCATCTGCAACAAGAGGGAATAAACCCTGAGTATGAGAATGTACTCAACTAGACTTACCCATCATAAACTAGAAACAATATGACACCAAGGAGTATGCAAGGCTTTATTGGTGGAGTTAGCTTGACAACATTTTGCATAAAAACTTAAGTAACATAACTTGGAGCTTTAGTACTTCTAGCATCAATTTGAATACCGATTCAATTAAGCATCTCTAGATTAGCACCTATACTAGAGCAATCACTTGATTAATCTAACAAGCATTAGTAACCATATCGGGTTATATGAATAATTTAAGCATCATCATAACCATCCATTATCCATTAAGTTACTCTACTGTTACCGCTGCTTAGTCAAGTTCTCACTATCCGGGAGAGATGGCAATTCAAATCGATTCCTACCCAGTAGGGGAATTATTCCTAACACAAACCCACACTTCCCCCATTGGGGTCACATTGGGTCACCTTTGGTACAATTTAGGAACCAACTTTGTGGGTCCTATCAGCGCCGCACCCTCAGAGATTCTATCAATCTGCCAGGAAGATTAGGACTCAAACCCACCCTTGGACTCACGCCATTGGCTCTCCACACATCCTTACTACCTCTAGTGTGCGCACTTTCACTTACTGGGGCCCGACCTAAATTGAGCTACTCGACTTCGTGGTCAAAATGACTTATCCGGCCAACTAAGTGCTAGGCATGCGTTCAACAAGACATGAGGACATACAACAAATCAGTCCTTAACAGACACAGACGGGGATAAATAGGCACCAAGACATCCATGTCTTGTGCTTCTCTATCACAATCCCGTCCGGTCTCCTTTTTATTCATCAACACATGGTTATTTCCACGATAGCAATTATAGCCAACCGTGATCAGTTATCTACTTATATGTTTCAGGTGACCGGAAATCACCTGACTCCTATCGTACTAAGCATGGCTAAGCATATATTTGATCCTGGACCTACAAAGGATTCAAGATATATTTGCCTGGACAAGGGGAATATATGCAGCAAGTGTTTCCAACTAACTCCTATAACCTAATGCATCAAACATAAATGACGCAAGTGATATTTGTAAAAACATAGGATGCTTATAATGCTCTGGGGCTTGCCTTTCAAGAATGAGGAACGTTGGTGGTCAGGACACTCAGGGAGATCTTCTATGTTGACTCCTCCTTCCGCTTGAACTTCTTACACCTAGGCTGCCTGCTGCTCCTCCTGTTGCTCGGGTTCAAACTCGAGAAGCGTCACTCCTTCCAAGGAACCTATTGCATGCATATGCACAAATGAGTACCATGAATGCAAAAGAGATGAGATGATATGATAAATTGTGTATGCATGAGCATGGTTATCCACAAGGTGTATGATAAGTTCAACACTCGTTGATCAAGTAGATATATAACTTTCTTCTAGTTGATTTTCACTGAGTAGGTGCATATCTCTCCTATAATACAAGAAACATAAACTCACCAAGTTCTAACAACTAATCTCAATTAGCCAAAGCATCTACACAAGCATCACATAAGACAAACAACTACAATTGACTTAGTCATTTCCTACTATAAATAGTAGCTACTTATTTTGGTTATATCCAGAGTTCTACTCAACCAAATAGTATGATCTCAAACTTTCTGGAAAGCTTATAAAATTGGCTAAAACTTTCATTTAATCACCAAAAGCTTATTCAACTATTATCCTAGTCAAAATAGGTAAACTTCTCAGGTCTGTCCAGAAATTTCTAGACAATAAGCATTTCTGGAGACCAACTTCTAACAGCTATAACTCTCAAAGCATTTAGCCTATTGCTATGAAAATTTGACACAAGCAAGATAAATAAGTTATCTACAACTTTGTTATCGACAATATCCACAACAAACATCATTTTACCTATGCAATTTACTTCACAACCAAAACTGTCCAAACAGTCACTAAAATTGAATTATTGAGCAATTAATATTTCACTACATACAAGCAATCAAATTTGGGCACAACCAATGGCACCAACAGTTCATAGGCATCATATACACACCAGAAAACATCATGGTCAAGCCCAAGTAAATTATTTAAATGCATTTATTAATTTATTTGGACATTAAGGTGAAATAAGGAAAATATATCAAAGTGTACCATAAATTCTGATAAAATTACAGTACCCTACTTATGCTCCTATAAGTATACTGTAAAAATTTCATCAAATTTGGATAAATATAGCCATCTCTACAAAAATGACAAGTTACATAGGCTTATTTTACCAAAAATAGTTTAGCGAAGTAAAAAGTGTCAAACAATGGATTTCATATTTTTCTTACATGCATCCTACTACCATAACACTGTGCAAAAAATTTGCATGATCACTAGTCATGTATTTTTACCTCATTTATTTTCACTAGAAACTAGCAATTATTTAAGATTAAGTAGGAAGACCATATTCAAAGTATGACTACTACAAGTTTAGTATTTTTCCTAGCTATAGCATGTGAACACAAGACCAGCAAAATTAGAATCACATTTTTATCACTTTCCTAGCTCAAGTTATGTATTTTACAAGATTGAAAACATTCAAAAAGCATTTATATAGCTCTATTTTATTATCCTACAAAAACACTAGAAAAAGTGCATTTCATATTTTTATCAAATACTACATTTCATGAGGAATCCAACAAAATTTGGTTCACTCAATTTGGACACCTATAGTTCCAGATATGATTTTCCAAATTAGCCCAAAATAATGGAAAAGAATAAAATAAAACCCTAAAGCTACAGCTGCTGACGTGTGGGGCCCAGAGGTCAACGGGCCCATTTGTCAGTCAAACAGAGGCAGGGCAAGGTGGTTGACTAGCCACTGCTCATCGACGAGGAAGCCACCGGCGGTGAGGTAACCACCGTTGCACTCCCCGTGACTGCCCGCGCCCAGGGGTAACCTCGGTTTGGTCGGAGGTCCACTAGAGCATGCTCGCCGGTGGAAATGGCGGATGGTGGAGGCTGTGAGCACTACGCTGGTGGTCTCTAGCCACCATTCACTCTAGTGATGATCGCTATGGCTCCGTGGTGCTTCAACGGAGCTAGTTAGGGTGATTAGGGATCCGGCGAATGTGACGGTGAGCTCTGCCCTCGTGCGTGGCCGCACGGCGGCACATAGAGCACGGTGGTGCTCTCGGTGTTTTGGCTATACGGCAGTGATAGGTAGGTCTCCATCATGCCACCTGCTACATCTATAGTTACTCATCCCAAGGTGCACGAGAGAGGATGGAGGCGATGGGTCAGCTCGACAACGGTGAGCTTGAGTGTCACGGCGGCCATGGCGGGCGTGCACGGTGCGGTCGCATGTTCCCATACGGCGGTGGTGGTAGCAGTTAAATGGATGGTGGATATAGAATCTATGACCTAAGACGAAGACCAGAGGAGGGAGAGAAGGAATAGAGGTGCACATGTTGTGGCTTGCCACAGCAAGCTCATGCTCGGTGGCACACCACGGCCATGGCGACTCAGATTATGGCCTCACCTTGACTCAAGCGGTTAAATTGGTGGTTTCAGGTGGTAGAGCAGAGCAAGGCAAAGCTACTAGCATGAGCAATTTGGAAATAGAGTGGTGACAGCTGTGCGCGAGCCCGGTGAACTCACGGCGGCACTGCTGCTTGGCGGGCGAGAGGGAAGGCAAGTGAGGGCGAGAGGGTGGAAACTGAATGGAGCTGCGATGTCGCCTCACCTTTAAAGGCGCGGCTACCTGACTAGCTCGACCGTCATTGGTGTATGGCCACCCCATGGTGGCTACAGCCTGGCGCAGTCGGCCATCAGGCCATCTGACAGCGCATGTTCACCCTCCTATATCTCCTAATCCGTGGCGAGTTAGCAAAAACTCCATTACTAAAAGTTGTAGAGCTACAAGTAAACTCCAACTTTGCTTTAGGGAGTAACATCTAATTCTTCATGGTTTTCAAATTGCAAAGCTTCAAAGTAGGTCACTTGAAAACTAAAAACCAGTTTATGACTTGGAGAAATTTGTAAGTGTGAAAACAGTACTTTGTTGATTCTTATGAGCCCTATTTGACCATGTTAGGCACTGAATTAGCTCTTGACGCAAAAATAAAAGTTGTTACTCTAGTCAAGTACTACAACTTTGCTTAAGGGTGCACTGCCATGCAAACAATCTATGCTATAGTTCAACTTAGGTCAAACATACAACTTCAAAATGGTAACCTACACTATAACCATGACTTAGAGGCCAAATTGGTCCAAGCCCTGAATACCAAAGTTGTTCCATATGACTTTCTAAACATGTTTAAGGTACCCCTAAGGTCCCACAAGCATTTCATACATTGGTCACACATAATGGCAAGCATATACATGCATATAGCTATGATCACATGTACAAAAGTAAGGTGATTTGAGATGAACTTCATATGCTTATGCTCATATATGAATGAATGATGCTTATGACCATGCAATGCAAGTGCAAAAGTGCAATCCTAACACCTAGGGTGTTATAGTCCCTCCCCCTTATAGAAATATCGCCCTAAGATTCAAAAGACCTACCATTTTTCGTAACAGGAGGGATAAACCTCATGAAAATAATCTTCCCTTTCCCATGTAGCATCTTGCTCACTATGATTATTCCACATCACTTTGTGAAACTTGATCACACGGTTCCAAGTTACTCTATCCTTGCTTTCTATAATTTGCACTGGCTTCCCTTCAAGGCTAGATCTGATTCTAACTTGATATCTCTGACCTCCACTTTTTCTTCTAGAATACGTAAACATTTCTTTAATTGGGATGCATGAAAAACATTGAAGATAGCCCTCATTTCTGGAGGTAACTAGATCTTGTAGTCTACTCTTCCACTTTTCTCAATGATTGGATATGGACCTACATATCTAGGTGCAAGCTTTCTTTTTACCCCAAACTGTTGTACCCTTTTCATTGGTGACACTTTCAGGTATACATAATCACCTACTTCAAACTCAATGGGTCTTCTTCTCTTGTCCACATAGCTTTTCTTCCTTGATTGTGCGGCTTCAATATGTTATTGAATGATATGTACCTGGTCTTCAGCCTCTTTCACAAAATCAATACCATAGTATCTCCTTTCTTTGAGTTCAACCCAATTCAAAGGAGTTCTACATTTATAGCCATACAAAGCTTCAAAAGGAGCCATCTTAATACTCTCTTGATAACTATTGTTTTAGGAAAACTCAGCTAAAGGTAACCATTTTTCCCATGAACCTTTTGAAGAGATGACACAAGCTCTCAACATGTCTTCCAATATTTGATTTACACATTCAGTTTGCCTAGAGGCCTGAGGGTGATAGGTAGAACTTCTGACTAAGTTGGTGCCTAACATATTGTGCAAATGTTCCAAAAAACGAGCAGTGAACTGAGGCCCTCTATCAGATACAATGGTTCTTGGCATGCCATGTAGACATACTATGTGGGATATATACAACTCAGCATACTCATGCGGTCGATAGTTGGTTCTTACTGGAATGAAATGTGTAGACTTAGTTAGGCAATCCACAATCACCCATATGGAATCATAATTCTTATGAGTAGGGGGAAGTCAACAATAAAATCCATGCTAACTTCTTCCCACTTCCAACCTAGAATGGACAGTGGCTGAAGCAGTCCAGCTAGTTTCAAATGAACAGCCTTAACTCGGCAACAATTATCACATTTAGCAACATAAGCTGCAATTTCCTTCTTCATTTTGGTCCACCAAAAATGGTTCTTCAAGTCTTGATACATTTTGCTACTACCCTTATGAATGGATAGTTTAGAAGAGTGAGCCTCTCCTAAGATCTAGTTTCTAAGTTCTTTATCCTTCGACACTACTAGTCTATCTTTAAACCATAGAATACCATTCTCATCTATCCTAAAATGCTTAGTCTCTTGCTCTTTCATCTTTCTTTTGATGTGGAACACAACTGGATCGGTCTTCTGAAGCTCGATGATCTCGCTCTCGAGAGAACAACTAATCATAATATTATGCAGCATGGCAAGATGTAACAAATTGAAGCCATCTTCTAACAGGGAATTGCAATGAGACTTTTTGCTCAAAGCATCTGCAACAATATTCACTTTGCCAAGATGATAATGTACTTCTAAATTATAATCTTTGATCAGTTCTAGCCATCTTCTCTGTCTCAGATTCAGTTCAAGTTAAGTGAAGATATACTTAAGACTCTTATGATCTGTATAGATATGACACACATTGCCAAGCAAATAGTGTCTCCAAATCTTCAATGCATGGACAACCGCTGCTAATTCCAAATCATGAGTTGGGTAATTGACTTCATCCTTCTTCAGTTGACATGAGGAATAAGCAATGACTCAGCCTTCTAGCATAAGAACACATCCCAAAACGATACATGATGCATCACAAAACACATCAAAAGGTTTCTCGATATCAGGTTGTGCCAAAACAGGAGCGGAAGTCAACAAAGTCCATAAAGTGTGAAAAGTGGCTTCACACTCTAGAGTCCATACAAACGTCTCATCTTTCTGAAGCAATCTTATCATTGGCTTGGCAATTTTGGAGAAGTCTGGAATGAATTGACGGTAGTAACCAGCTAAACCAAGAAAACTCTGAACTTCATGAACTGAAGTCGGGGCCTTCCAATCCATGACTTCTTGCACCTTAGAGGGGTCTACGAAAATCCCATTTTCTAATAGCACATGTCCTAGAAAAGGTACCTTTTGAAGCCAAAACTCACACTTGCTAAACTTAGCATACAACTTATGTTCTCTCAGTCTGGTTAGCTCAATTCTCAGGTGTTCTACATGATCCTCCTTGTTTTCTAAATAGATCAGAATGTCATCGATGAACACAACCACAAACTTATCTAGTTCAAGCATGAACACTGAATTCATTAGATACATAAAGTATGTAGGAGCATTTGTGAGCCCAAAGGACATGACCAAATACTCATATAGGCCATACCTAGTGGGAAAAGGAGTTTTAGTAATGTCTTCTGGTCTGATTTTAATTTGATGGTAACCAGATCTCAAATCGATCTTGGAGAACACCTTAGCCCTTGACAATTGATTAAACAAGATATCAATTTGAGGCAAAGGATACTTGTTCTTGACCATTACGATATTAAGTGGTCGGTAGTCCACACACATCCGTAAGGATTTGTCTTTCTTCTTCACAAATAAGGCGGGACAACCCCACAGAGATGAGCTGGGTCGAATGAGACCTTTCACTAAAAGCCCTTTCAATTGAACCTTAAGCTCAGCTAGCTCATTTGGTGGCATACTATACGGCCTCCAAGAGATGGGTGCTATACTCGGCAATAACTCAGTCTTAAACTCTACATCTCTGTCAGGTGGCAACCCAAGCAATTCATCTAGAAACACATCCGGAAACTCACATACCACTGGAATATGAAGGAGGGTTGTGGTCTGAATAGCACCATGAAGTTTTGGAGATCAAGGTTTCTAGGAAGTGGCACTAAGAAAGCATTGTTACTTTAGGGTTCTCTCAACATGATGGTTCTAGTCAAAGTGTCAATGAGAACTCCATGGCCACTCATCCATTTCATACCCAATATTACATCTATCCCCAACCCTAGCAATACTACAAGATCTGAGGTATACTCTCGGTTGCTTATTAAGATGCGCACATCTCTGACTATCTGGTTGGTAGAGATATTATTTCTGACTACACTTATGCAATAACCACCTTTATCTATAGTAACTACCCTTTAATCATGCTTGGATGCAAATATTTGACTCATAAATGAATGTGAAGCTCCAGAATCAAATAAAACAACTTCGGGGTGTTGGTTCACAAGAAACGTACCCACAATAACAACTTCACCTAAAGGGATCTCTTCTAGGGTGGTATAGTGCACGTGTCCCTAACATCCATTTGGATTACCCTACTTCTGGTTGTTGTTCTTCTTAGGATATGGGCAATTCCTTGACCAATGGCCAGTCTTGTTGTAGTTCTAGCATGACATACTGCTAGATGGAACGTTGGAGCTTCCTTGTCATGTGCTACCCTTTGGTAGGGAAACAGAAAAGGCCTTGTAATACACATTCTAGTTCTGACTCATCTGTACCTTCTTCTAAGGTGGCCTATACTTTGGAGCGGGTGGTAAAACTAAGGTCTCGCAAGTAGTAGGAGCTTTTGGCTAAGACACACCTGCTTCATAAGTTCTCTTGTGACTCTTAGATGCTAAATAGATATTGTTCTGAATTCTCTTGGGTTAAAGCATCACAAACAAACTTATTGAAAGTGGCACATTTGTTGTTAGCTAGTGTCTTCATTAGCTTCGACTAAGCCCCCTCTTGAACTAGCAATCTTCTTTGCATCAGTATCCACAAACTCTATGGCATACCTTGACAAATTGTTAAAGGCATATAGATACTCAGTTAGACTCTTCGTATCCTACGTCAGCCTCATGAATTCTGTATGTTTCATACTCATAAGACCTAGGGGAATTTAATGTCCCCTAAATGCAGCCTTAAACTAGTTCCAGGTAATTTGAGCATCCTTAGGCAAAGTGGATTGATGATGACTCCACCAAATGCCTATAGGCCCCTGCAGCTAGTGCGACGCGTATTCTATCTTTAGGTGCTTGGTGAGCCTTAAGAGATGGAACTTCTTCTCAATTGTATTCTGCCATTCATCTGCCTGTAATGGCTCTTCTGCTTCCTTAAAAATAGGAGGCTTGGTGTCAGTAGAACCGACCAATTTATAAGAGTACAAGTACAATGGCAGCCCACAAGCGGTTCGCACTGTCATACTTGAACCCATATAAACCCAGTAGTCCATCGAGTACCACGATGGGTCTCGATAAAAGATTCACAACAACCAAGATCGTACATGATTCAACATACATGTCACATATTACATAAAGTTCATAGACACATTTCCATCATCAGAGTATGAAACAAAGTTATTACAAACCAAGTTTGATAGATAATAGCGGAAGCAAATTAAGTTTGAAAGTAGCATTTGCCAACATAGTTTAATACAGTGCCAACATATGATCATAGTCCACAAAAGCATGTAGAGGGATTAATAAAGTAGCCTACCCAAGGCTTACTCCTCATCCACAGCGGGATAGAAGCAACTCTTGTAATAACCCTGATACACAGTGCCATCTGCAACAATGGGAAATAAAACCCTGAGTATGAGAAGGTACTCAGCTAGACTTACCCGTCATGAACCAGAAATAAAATGACTCCAAGGATCATGCAAGGCTATATAAGTGGATATAGCTTGACAACATTTTGCATAAAAAGCGATTAACTCAGTTATACAATTATAATTCTGTTATCAAGTTAATTATGACTATCCATCTCTAAATTAGCAACTATCCTATGCCAAACATGTGGTATATCATTTTAAGAGCATACAATAGTAACCATAGCAGGTACTGTAATTCCATGTTTATTCGAACCATCATATTCCATAATACAATTACTACGATGTTGGGACTAGCCAAGTTTCTCACTATCCGAGAGAGACGGCGATTCGAATCGATTTCAACCAGCTGGGAATTTATTCCTAACACAAACCCAGGCAGACTAGATCAACAGTCACCTTAGGTCACCTTTGGTACAACTCAAGTACACATTTCATGGGTTCGCCCAGCGCCACACAATCAGGGACAACCAAATGCCAGGACATTTAGGCCTAGCCTGCCCTTGGGCTTAGTCTGGCTCCCCACACATCCTTACTACCATCCAGAGTGCGCACTCTTACAGAGCAGGGCCTAGCCTGAGTTGAGCTACTCGGCTTCGCGGTCAGAACGAGTTATCTGGCCAGCTAAGTGATAGGCATGCGTTCAATCTTGTCAAAAGCGCCAACAACAGTATGGTCCTTAACCGGCACAGACGGAATCACATGAGTCAACCTACACATAGACTCCATCTGTCCTTGATTTATTTTACCCCATGGTTCTTTTCCATGATAGCAAATATAGCCAACCGTGCTTCGGTATCTACCTATATCTCGCAGGTGACAGGAAATCACCTGACTTCTATCGGTCTAAGCGTGGCTAAGCATAAATTCAATCCTGGACCTATACAGGGTTAAAGGTAGTATTTCTAGACAAGGAAATCATATGCATCAACTGGTTCCAATAAACTCTTATAACCTAATGCATCAATCATAAAGGATTCGAGTAATATTTTGTAAAATACTAGGAGACTTAGAATGCTCCGGGGCTTGCCTTTTAGAAAGGAAGTAGGGCGGTGGTCAGGGCACTCTAGAAGCTCTTCTGGGGTCTGCTCCTCGCCTTCGGGAGCTATGGCTTGAGGAATCTCCTGCTGGTCCCCTTCCTCTCCTTCGTTGAACTCCAGCAACGTTATCTCCTCTGTCGATCCTAGATGCATGAGTATGGCATAAGTTATTGCGAATGCATACATGTGGACAAGTATAGTATGATGATACATGATGAATGGATTCTTGTAAGCATTCTTAACAGCATGGTGTTAAAGAAATAACAAGTGCATCACGTTTTACTGAGTATGTGCATATCTCTTCTTGATCACATAATCAAGCACTTCAACAATTCCTTTACTACACCACAAAACAGCAGCTACTTGTTTTACTCATAACTGAAGTTCTACTTATCCAAATGCTGTGATATTGGACTTTCTAGAAATCTTATAAAATTATCTACAACTTTCTTTTAATACTCTTACTGTGATTCAAGAGTTATATAGGGCAAACAAATTATTCAATCAAATCTGTCCAGAAAGTAAACCTTTCGGACAGCAAACTTGTTACAGCTAGAACTCAAAAACCCTAAGTTCTATGACTGTGAAAATTTAACACAACGTAGATTAGTAAGTTATCTACAACCTTGTTATTAACAAGTTTTACAGTAGAGACCATTATCCATATGAAATCATCCACACAATCAAAACTATACATGCAGTCTTGTATTTGAATGATAAAGCGATAATTAGTTATTTGTATACAATCAATGGCTTCTAAGCCTTACCATTGACATCAACAGTTTCTATGCATCATAAGAACCATAGAAAACATCATGCTTAATCACAATCTAATTATTTAAATGCCTTTATCAATTTACTAAAATACTTAGGTTAAATAATAAACATATACTAAAGATACATCATAAATTCTAAAAAATTTACCGTGGCTTACTAGTGCTACCAATAGACTAATGTAAAAGTTTCATGCCATTTTACCAAGTAAAACATCCTACGCAAAAATGACAAGGCATAAAGGATTAATATAGCATAAATAGGAAACCCTAGTGAAAAGTGTCAAGCAACAGATCTTATATTTTTTGTAGCATCCATATGGTACTAGGACAACCTCCAATAAATTTCATGAGTATTGGATTCATAAATAATTTATAAAAATTCACACAAGGATCACCTAATTATAAAAGGAAAATCTATAACTAAAAATCTATTCATGCACTGACCCTCAAATTTTTACCAGGGCTTATACTTATCAAGAAAAGCTCACCATATAAATTTCATAATTATTGGAGCACAGGAACTCTAGATATAAATTAAACAAGTTTGCATACATTTAAAAACACATTTCAAGTTTCATTTTAAATCTTCCAGAAACTCTACTACAAATGCTCATATTTTTCCTAAATACTACACTTCACCAAGATCCTAACAAAATTTGAACCACCAAATTTAGATCTCCCAAACTCCAGATATAAATTTTACAAAATAGCAAGAAATATGGAATTAATTGAGCTATCCTACTACTCTACAGTCACTGACAGGCGGGACCTGCTGGTCAGTGACCCCATGCGTCAGTGAAATGAAATAGGACAGCGGCGCTGCTCAACGCTTGCGTGGCCAGAGTTCACCGACGGTGAGCTTCACCGGCGACTGCAAGTGGACCTACGTGCTCTATAGAGCAACGCGTGTCGAATGACCTAGGTGGTGGCAGTGAAGGTGTGGCAGAGCGTGCTTGTCGCTGGCCATGGCGGCATGGCGGCACTGCTCTGCGCCATGCCAGCCATTACTGGCCACGGCAAAGCTAGGCGAGGAGTGCCTATAGCAACACGGTGACCAAGCGACTCTATTTAGGCGTCCTAGGTGGCTTGAGGCGCTCTAATGAAACATGGCCATGGTGGCAGCCATGGTGGAGCTCTAGCAGAGGCATAACCATGGTGGCACAAGACAAAACATGGCTTACCAATGGCGCGGCTGTGGATGCTGTAGTGCGGGAAGGATAGAGCAGAGTGAGGCGAAGCTTTGGGTGCAACTGATTGGAGAATGGGGCAGGTGACCGCAGGCGGGCTCAGTGGAGCGTCAACGATGGTGATGGTGAGCGCGGTGAGCAAAGGAGAGCAAGGAGGCGGGTGAGGGTGAAGGGCCAGCTCGGTGATGACTTAAGCGCGTCGCTGAGGTCGTGCTGGCCATCGATGCCTGACGAGCGGGCCCGGCGCTGGCGTACGGCCGCCAGATGGGGCGCGCGGCCATGGCTAGCCACCATGCGGCGGGCAGCGCCTGTTGGCCAGTCGGCCACCAAAACCATTCGATTCAGTCTTCAGTGCTTCGACAGACCGACTGACGATGCGATTTGGCGAAGCCTGATCTTCAAATTCGTGAAGAATTAGCGCCAATGATCTAAACCAAAGTCGTAGACCTATATACCATCTTCAACTTCTATTAAATGATTAAGGCCTAATTCACAAAGAATGAGGAGTAAAATTATTGCCAAAGTTGAGCTATTTCACTATAAACCGGTTTAGGACTTAGCAAAATTCTAAGTGCTGCAAAACAGTGATTTGTTGAATCTTGTGAGCCTAATTCAAGCCATGTTAGGAGCCAAACTAGTCTATCACCCAAAAATAAAAGTTGTTCCCCTTATCAAATACTACAACTTTGCTTTAGTGACCACATCCATGCAAGGTCTCTATGATATAGTTCAAACTTGGTCAAACCCATTACATTCAAAAGATGACTTATACATGAACTATGACTTAGTGACCAATTTAGCCCTAGCCATGAATACCAAAGTAGTTCATAATGATATTCTAAACATGTTTAAGCTATTTGTAAGGTCACACAATCATTTCATGCATTGGTTACACATAAAGCTCTCCAAGTCAACACCCATAGCATCACTTAAGTACTTGATCATGCTAAGTGATCTTCATGAACTATGTTCCATTAGTTATCCTAAGTATAGCTATGATGTTTTTGTGACTCACATCAACCATTTACATGTATTCACTCATGATCATATGCATATATACAAAGAAACATAAAATAACAAGCATGTTTCATATGTTTCAATCACATGTTTCCAATGTAAGAGCTCAAATATGAATGCTTGATGCTCATGCTCATGCAATGCAAGTCAATTTATGCAAGGCTAACTCCTAGGGTGTTACAGCCCCTCCCCCTTATAAAAATCTCGTCTCAAGATTTGCAGGACCTACCATTCTTGGAAAAAGGTGGGATAAACTTCTCAGTAAATAATCCTCTCATTTCCACATAGCATCTTGTTCACTGTGATTGTTCCACACCACCTTATAGAACTTAATGATCTTATTCCGTGTTACTCTTTCCATCTCTTCTAACACTCGGATTGGCTTTTCTTCATAGGTCAAATCTGATTGAAGTTTTATGTTGGTGGGTGCAATAGCTTCTTCAGGTACACGAAGACATTTCTTCAACTGAGAAACATGGAAGACATTAAATATTGCACTCATTTCTGGTGGAAGTTGTAACTTATAAGCGACATTCCCTTTTCGTTCCATAATCTTGTATGGCCCTACATATCTAGGCGCAAGCTTCTTTTTCACTCCAATTCTCTTCACCCCTTTCATGGGTGATACTTTCAAGTATCTATAATCACCCACTTCAAAAGTCAGTGGTCTTCTTCTCTTATCAGCATAACTCTTTTATCTAGATTGAGCTGCCTTCACATGCTATTGGATAATATGCACTTGCTCTTCAGCTTTAGTTACAAAGTCAATACCAAAGTATCTCCTTTCACCGAGCTCAATCCAATTCAACGGAGTTCTACATTTTCTGTCATACAAGGCTTCAAACGGAGCCATCTTGATGCTTGCTTGATAACTGGTGTTGTAGGAGAACTCAGCTAAAGGTAACCATTTCTCCCATGAACCTTTGGAAGATATAACACAAGCTCTTAGCAAATCTTCTAAGATTTGGTTCACTGGCTCAGTCTGTCCTAAAGTTTGCGGATGGTATGCCAAACTTCTAATCAATTTAGTCCCCAAGGCCTGGTGTAAGTGTTCTCAGAAACGAGCTATGAACTGTGGTCCTCGGTCAGAGATTATGGTCCTAGGCTCACAATCGAAGAAATATACATCTCAGCGTATTTCCCAACTATATACCTTGTGTTCATGGGTATAAAATGTGCGGACTTGGTGAGACGATCTACAATGACCCATATGGAATCATGACCTTGCTGTGTCATTGGAAGGCCTATGATAAAGTCCATACTGATTTCTTCCCATTTCCAACCTAGAATAGGCAATGGCTGAAGTAATCCAGTAGATTTCATATGAACAGCTTTTACTCTACTGCAGTTATCGCACCTAGCGACATAGGCTATGATCTCCTTCTTCATTTTAGTCCACCGAAAATGGGTTTTCAAATCTTGATACATCTTACTGCTACTCGGATGGATAGACAATTTGGACGAATGAGCTTCCTCTAGAATTTGATTTCGAAGCTCACGGTCTTTCGGCACCACAAGTCGGTCCTCAAACCATAGCACACCCCTTTCGTGTAATCTAAAATGCTTGGTTTCTTGCTCTTGCATCTTTCTCTTGATGTGACCTATACCTATATCTGTCTGCTGCAGCTCTATGATTTTACTCTCAAGTGAACAACTGATAGTGATATTATGCAGTACAACAGTATGTAACAAATTGAATCCATCTTCTAATAATGCTTCCACAGTGTTGCAATGAGATTTCTGACTAAGTGCACCGGCTACAACATTGGCTTTTTCCAGATGGTAGTGCACTTCCAAATTGTAGTCCTTAATCAGCTCTAGCCATCTTTGTTGTCTCATGTTTAGCTCTGGTTGGGTAAAGATATACTTGAGACTTTTGTGCTTAGTATATATATGACATATATTGCCCAACAAATAATGTCTCCATATCTTTAATGCATGAACAACTGCTGCAAGTTCTAAATCATGTGTGGGGTAGTTGACTTCATGTTTTCTCAACTATCGAGAAGCATATGCAATAACTCTTCCTTCTTGCATGAGCACACACCCCAAACCTATACTTGATGCATCACAAAATACATCAAAAGGCTTCTCAATGTCAGGTTGTGCTAAAATAGGAGCTGTAGTTAACCGAGTCCTGAGGGTGTGAAAAGCTGCTTCACATTCTGGTGTCCAATTGAACTTTTCATCTTTCTGAAGTAGCCTAGTCATGGGCTTAGCTATCTTTGAGAAATCTAGAATGAAACGATGATAATATCCTGCTAACCCTAGAAAACTCTGAACTTCATGAACCAAAGTCGGGGCCTTCCAATCCATGACCTCTTGTACTTTCGATGGGTCTATAGAGATTCCATCAATTGATAAGATATGACCTAAGAAAGGTACTTTGCTCAACCAAAATTCACACTTGCTAAATTTTGCATATAGCTTATGCTCCCTCAATCTGGATAGGACAATCCTTAGATGCTCTTCATCATTTGCCTCATTTTCTGAATAAATCAATATATCATCGATAAACACGACCATGAACATGTCAAGCTCGGGCATGAATACCAAATTCATTAGGTACATGAAGTAGGCAGGAGCATTTGTTAGTCCAAAAGACATAACCAAATACTCATATAAGCCGTACCTAGTGGAGAAAGCAGTTTTAGGTATATCCACTGGCCTAATCTTTATCTGATGATAGCCTAATCTCAAGTCAATCTTGGAGAATACCTTTGCCTTCACCAACTAATCGAACAAGATGTCGATGCGAGGCAACGGGTACTTGTTCTTGATGGTCACAGCATTGAGTGGCCTGTAATCCACACACATTCTCAAGGACTTGTCCTTCTTCTTTACAAACAATGCTGGACATCCCCACGGAGATGAACTAGGTTGAATGAGACCCTTGTCCAACAGATCATGTAACTGAATCTTAAGTTCTGCTAACTCATTTGGTGGCATCCTATAAGGTCTTCTTGAGATAGGTGCCGTACCTGGCACTAACTCAATCTTAAATTCCACATCTCTATCAGGTGGTAAACCTGGTAACTCCTCTAGAAATACATTCGAAAACTCACAAACCACTAGGACATCACAAAGGGTAGTGGTTTGGATAGCACAAGCTAAGTGTTGGAGTTCAAAATTTTGGGAGAGTGGTACTAGAAAAGCATTTCCTCCCTTGGGTTCTCTCAACATAATAGTATGAGTGCTAGTGTCAATGAGAACACCATGATCATTCATCCAATTCATGCCTAAAATTACACTTATGGATAGCCCGAGCAATATTATCAAATCCATTGTATACTCCCTCTCTAATATAGAGATGAGCACGTTCCTAACTATCTTATTTGTAGAAATAGTAGCCCTAGCTGAACTTATATTATAACCACCCTTGCTTGCTTCAATAATTTTCTAATCATGTCTAGATGCAAATGCTTGACTCATAAATGAATGAGAAGCTCCTGAATCAAATAAAACAATAGCGGGATGCTTGTTGACAAGAAACATACCAGCCGTGACAACTTCTCCTGCGGGCACTTCCTCAATAGCGGTACAGTGCACGTATCCTGGACGTGCTCTTTAGTTCACCTACCTCAGATTGTTCTGATTTTGATTGCCATTCTTTTTAGGGTGGGGGCATTCCTTGGCCTAATGACCCACTTGATTGCAGTTGTAGCAAGGTTGATTACTCCTAGGTCCTGTGGAGTTTCCTTGACCGCCATTTCCTTTAGGTAAGGCAATAGTGAATGCCTTATGGAACACTTTATGAGGCCTGCCATTCTGAGCTTTTGGGGGTGGAGGCCTAAACTTAGGTGCAGGTGGGTAGAATGGTGGCCTAGCTATGATAGGAGCTCTAGACTATGAAGATCCAGAGGCACCTACCTCAAATGCCCTCTTGCGACCCTTAGCTGTCGCATGCATGTTGTTATGGTTTTCCTAGGTCAGAGCATCACTAATAAACTCGTTATAGGTGGTGCACTTGGAATTGGCCATGGTCTTCATTAGTTTGGTGCCAAGACCCCACTTGAAGCTCTCTATCTTCTTCTCCTCGGTATCCACAAAACCTAGAGCATACCTGGACAGGTTGTTGAACGCATGCATATATTCTGTAAGGGTCTTTGTCCCTTGTGTGAGCCTCATAAATTCAGCCGCCTTCATGCACATTAGGCCTAGGGGAATGTGATGTCCCCAAAAGGCCAACTTGAACTGCTCCCATGTTACTCACATATTAGCAGGTAGAGAGGATAAGAAATGTATCCACCAGATCCCTGCTGGTCCCTACAACTGATGGGATGGATACTTAGCCTTCAGGTGCTCGATGACTCTTAGCAAATGGAACTTCTACTCAATGGTGTTGAGTCACTCGTACGCCTGTAGTGGTTCCTCTGCCATCTTGAAGATAGGAGGCTTTGTATCCAGAAATTCCTTAAAGGTACTATGCTGATTAGGCTTGGGCCCTTGTTGCTGTGGGTGGCCACGAGCTGTGTTCTATGCAATGAGGCACAGGGCTTCCTCCATTGTCCTTTGGCTTCCCAAGAATTGGGCAAAGAACTCCTGAGCAGACAGCAGTGGCGGTGGTGGTAAGTCATCACCGTTGCCATCATGGCTGCTACTAGCTCCTGCACGAGTGCGAGTCATTTGCGAAGTTGCAACAATAAGCGATTATTGGTTGATGTCAAGAGATTGTAGATGAATTTATAATCATGCCAAACTGAAATTACTGGAGACAATCTCAAATTCATACAATAAAAACAGAGGCATAATAATTTATTCTCACAACATGACACCACCAATTTGATCACTTATCGGACTCATAGCACGTTAACATTCAAATCATGATCACTGATAAATGAACTGCAATTGCATTAGTGTTTAACCAAACGTGCGATAACATGCGAATACCAATATTACATGATAGTCCAATCACCAACACCAATTTCAAACTACATGTCCATTACATAACTAGCAATGATACATCAAGTATTTCCACTAAGTACTAGGCGATCTAATCCTCATCATGATCACTATCGAGGTCAGAGATAGGATCATCTCCTTCCTCAGGCTCCACTTCTTCCTTGTCCTCATCTTCATCTTCCTCCATATTAGGACCATCTTCTTCCCCATCAAGGATTGGGTTTAGCTGGTTGTTCAAATAATGCACCTCATGCTGAAGGTCCATCACTCGAAGCTGAGCTTGTGCAAGCTGCTGATGTAAGCCCCTTTCAACACGGTCCTACATGTTACTCAAGTCATGGTGCCTATCTTGTTCTATCCTTGCTATAGTGGCACGATTGTTCACTGTGTCTCGCTGGCGTATAGCTATGGACGCCTCGGCACGGGCGGCCTCCAACTGCTCATGTAGTCCTGCAAGCAAGCTTGATCATCAGCTCTTGCTTCTTGGGCTGCTGCTCTCTATTGATCCACTTGCTCCATTTGGGTATGGAGATGGCCCAAAGCTGCATAGGCTTGGTCAGATTCCCATTGGGCTTTACTTGTGACTTTCTTATGCTTGCGCACACACTTCTTGAGCTTATGTTGTGCGGCTTCAGCTCTCATGAGCTTGTCCATGCAAGTGGTGTATGATTCCTGCCAGAAATCCCTAGTGTCCTGGCATGTACAAAACATCTTCACCACCGCAAACATGGCACTCATAGCGGGACTAGAGCTATTTGCCCGCTCATCCTGATCTCGAATCAATACATTTCGGTTGTGTTGTTCCCATATTGCTATGGACGGATCCACCCAAGGAAACATACTCGCGGCACTGCCGGTAAGTGCATCCCCATGCTGCTGACAGATCTGACTCAAAACCTCAAAGGCCACTACTTGGGTAGCCTCCCAAGGGGTTTTCCCTTCCGATTCTGCCTTCCACTCCTGCTAGAAGGGTGCCTGTGTGTGGGCTAGTATAGTTAGCCACACCTCATACCATGGCTGTCCCTCCAAGTACTCTTCATTCCAATGATAAAGGGGCAGTTCATGGTACACCACAAAGTGCAAAACTCTCCATAGTAGAGTAGGCGTTCCGAAAACCATCAGGAAATTCTCACATCCAACTGGTGCTGCCATCTGTACTATCAACATGTACAACTTTTTGTGAGATAAGTCCATAATGGATAATAGTTACATAATCGAGTAAGAAATTTATAAGGGGAGAAACAATGTACTTATTTGAATGATAATTAGCATGATGCATGCTCATTCCGTACATCCTCACAAACTTAGGAAAAATTATTTCTAATGACATATACGGTGGCATACATACGTTCTCTCATATAAAGCGTAACTAGTCGAGCTACACGTTTCATAGTTAGTGTACCTGCATAAGAGTTTCATTTCCGCCCAAACCCATAATTAAATATGCAGAATGTAAATCTAAATACTTCCATATATGTATATCCATACATATACTTCCGTATCAAAGCTACCCGATAACAGTTTATACCCACAATTAAATACGCACCACATACACATGCAAGCATGCATACATAGTCGTACCAAAGCTAACTCTCCCTAACCACATGCTCACATCTTGCGGTCATGCCACTCATTAACTTACCTTGGCGTAGAGGCATTTGATCCATACATTACCATTCAAATGAATGGCATCCATACAATAGCACGCCATATGGACGACAAAAGTAAAAACCCCCATGTTAGTACTTAAATAGCCACCTAATAGTCCTTAATTTGGGCATAAGGAAAGTGATCACTGGCACACTTTAGATTTCAAATACATATTTATATAGCTATCAGTTGCTACAAAGGGTTTTTGAAAACTAAAACTTTTGTTTTAAATACACATGTGACAATTAACGTTGAACCTTGCTTTGATTCCAGCTGTCGTAGAACCGACCAATTTATAAGAGTACAAGTACAACGGTAGCCCGCAAGCGGCCGCACTGTCATACTTAAACCCATATAAACCCGGTAGTCCATCGAGTACCACGATGGGTCTCGATAAATGATTCACAACAACCAAGATCATACATGAGTCAACATACATGTCACATATTACATAACGTTCACAGAAGATTTCCATCATCAGAGTATGAAACAAAGTTATTACAAACCAAGTTTGATAGATAATAGCAGAAGCAAATGAAGTTTGAAAGTAGCATTTGCCAACATAGTTCAATACAGTGCCAACATTTGATCATAGTCCAAAAAAGCATGTAGAGGGATTAATAAAGAAGCTTGCCCAAGGCTTACTCCTCATCCACAGCGGGATAGAAGCAACTCTTGCAATAACCATGATAGACAGTGCCATCCACAACAATGGAAAATAAAACCCTAAGTATGAGAAGGTACTCAGCTAGACTTACCCGTCATGAACCAGAAATAAAATGACTCCAAGGATCATGCAAGGTTGTATAAGTGGATATAGCTTGACAACATTTTGCATAAAAATGATTAACTCAGTTATACAATTATAATTCTGTTATCAAGTTAATTATGACTATCCATCTCTAAATTAGCAACTATCCTATGTCAAACATGTGGTATATCATTTTAAGAGCATACAATAGTAACCATAGCAGGTATTGTAATTCCATGTTTATCCGAACCATCATATTCCATAATACAATTACTACGATGTTGGGACCAGCCAAGTTTCTCACTATCCGAGAGAGACGGTGATTCGAACCGATTTCAACTAGCTAGGAATTTATTCCTAACACAAACCCAGGCAGACCAGATCAACAGTCACCTTAGGTCACCTTTGGTACAACTCAAGTACACATTTCGTGGGTTTGCCCAGTGCTGCACAATCAGGGACAACCAAATGCCAGGACATTCAGGCCTAGCCTGCCCTTGGGCTTAGTCTGGCTCCTCGCACATCCTTACTACCATCCAGAGTGTGCACTCTTACAGAGTGGGGCCTGGCCTGAGTTGAGCTACTTGACTTCGTGGTCGGAACGAGTTATCTGGCCAGCTAAGTGATAGGCATGCGTTCAATCTTTAAGAAGCGCCAACAATGGTACGGTCCTTAACTGGCATAGACTAAATCACATGAGTCAACCTACACATAGACTCCGTCCGGCCTTGATTTACTTTTACCCCATGGTTCTTTTCCACGATAGCAAATATAGCCAACCATGCTTTGGTATCTACCTATATCTCGCAGGTGACAGGAAATCACCCGACTTCTACCGGTCTAAGCATGGCTAAGCATAAATTCAATCCTAGACCTATACAGGGTTAAAGGTAGTATTTGTAGACAAGAAAATCATATGCATCAAGTGGTTCCAATCAACTCTTATAACCTAATGCATCAATCATAAAGGATTCGAGTAATATTTTGTAAAATATTGGGAGACTTAGAATGCTCTAGGGCTTGCCTTTTAGATAGGAAGTGGGGCGGTGGTCAGGGCACTCTGAAAGCTCTTCTGGGGTCTGCTCCTCACCTTTGGGAGCTGTGGCTTGAGGAATCTCCTGTTAGTCCCCTCCCTCTCCTTCGTTGAACTCCAGCAATGTTATCTCCTCTATCGATCCTAGATGCATGACTATGGCATAAGTTATTGCGAATGCATACATGTGGACAAGTATAGTATGAGGATACATGATGAATGGATTCTTGTAAGCATTCTTAACAGCATGGTGTTAAAGAAATAACAAGTGCATCATGTTTTACTGAGTATGTGCATATCTATTCTTGATCACTTAATCAAGCACTTCAACAATTCCTTTACTACACCACAAAACAGTAGCTACTTGTTTTACTCATAACTAAAGTTCTACTTATCCAAATGCTGTGATCTTGGACTTTCTGGAAAGCTTATAAAATTATCTACAACTTTCTTTTAATACTCTTACTGTCATTCAAGAGTTATATAGGGCAAACAAATCATTCAATCAAATCTGTCCAGAAAATAAACCTTTCGGACAACAAACTTGTTACAGCTAGAACTTAAAAACCCTAAGTCCTATGACTGTGAAAATTTAACACAAGGTAGATTAGTAAGCTATCTACAATTTTGTTATTAACAAGTTTTACAGTAGAGACCATTATCCATATGAAATCATCCACACAATCAAAACTATACATGCAAGCGATAATTAGTTATTTGTATACAATCAATGGCTTCTAAGCCTTACCATTGACATCAACAGTTACTATACATCATAAGAACCATAGAAAACATCATGCTTGATCACAATCTAATTATTTATATGCCTTTATCAATTTACTAAAATACTTAGGTTAAATAATAAACATATACTAAAGGTGCATCATAAATTCTAAAAAAATTACAGTGGCTTACTAGTGCTACCAATAGACTAGTGTAAAAGTTTCATACCATTTTACCAAGTAAAACATCCTACGCAAAAATGACAAGGCATAAAAGATTAATATAGCATAAATAGGAAACCCTAGTGAAAAGTGTCAAGCAACAGATCTTATATTTTTCTTAGCATCCATATGGTACTAGGACAACCTCCAATAAATTTCATGAGTATTGGATTCATAAATAATTTATAAAAATTCACACAAGGATCACCTAATTATAAAAGGAAAATCTATAACTAAAACTCTATTCATGCACTAACCCTCAAATTTTTACCAGAGCTTATACTTATCAAGAAAAGCTCACCATATAAATTTCATAATTTTTGGAGCAAAGGACTCCAGATATAAATTAAACAAGTTTGCATACATTTAAAAACACATTTCAAGTTTCATTTTAAATCTTCCAGAAACTCTACTACAAATGCTAATATCATATTTTCCTAAAGACTACACTTCACAAAGATCCTAACAAAATTTGAACCACCAAATTTGGATCTCCCAAACTCCAGATATAAATTTTACAAAACAGCATGAAATCTGGAATTAATTGAGCTATCCTACTACTCTACAGTCGCTGACAGGCGGGACCCACTAGTCAGTGACCCCACACGTTAGTGAAATGAAATAGGGCAGCGGCACTGCTCAATGCTTGCGTGGCCAGAGTTCGCTGACGGCGAGCTTCACCGGCGACGGCAAGTGGACCTACGTGTTCTACAGAGCAACACGCGTCGAATGACCTAGGTGGTGGCAGTGAAGGTGTGGCGGAGCGTGCTCATCGCCAGCCATGGCGGCACTGCTCTGCGGCGTGCTGGCCATCACCGGCCACGGCAAAGCCAGGCGAGGAGTGCTACAGCAACACGGTGACCAGGTGACTCTATTTAGGCGTCCTAGGCGGCTTGAGGTGCTCTAACAAAACATGGCCATGGCGGTAGCCATGGTGGAGCTCCGGTAGAGGCATACCCGCAGTGGCGCAAGACGAAACACAGCTTACCAACAGTGTGGCTATGGACGCTGCAGTGCGGGAAGGATAGAGCAGAGTGAGGCGATGCTTTGGGTGCAACTGATTGGAGAATGGGGTGGCGGTGGGCGCAGGCGGGCTCGGCAGAGCGTTTGCGACAGCGATGGCGAGCGTGGTGAGCAAAGGAGAGCGAGGAGGCAGGTGAGGGTGAAGGGCCGGCTCGGTGGTGACTCAAGCGCGTCGCTGAGGTCATGCTAGCCGTCGATGCCTGACGAGCGGGCCCGGCACCGGCGTATGGCCGCTAGATGGGGCGCACGGCTACGCCTGGCCACCACATGGCGGGCAGCGCCTGTTTGTCGATCGGCCACTGAAGCCATTCAATTCAGTCTTGAGCGCTTCGACAGACCGACTGATGATGCGATTTCGCGAAGCCGGATCTTCAAATCCGTGAAGAATTAGCGCTAACGATCTAAACCAAAGTCGTAGACCTATATACCATCTTCAACTTCTATTAAACAATTAAGGCCTAATTCGCAAAGAATGAGGTGTAAAATCATTGCCAAAGTCGAGCTATTTCACTATAAACCGGTTTAGGACTTAGAAAAATTCTAAGTGCTGCAAAACAGTGATTTGTTGAATCTTGTGAGCCTAATTCAAGCATGTTAGGAGCTAAACTAGTCTATGACCCAAAAATAAAAGTTGTTCCCCTTATCAAATACTACAACTTTGCTTTAGTGACCACATCCATGCAAGGTCTCTATGATATAGTTCAAACTTGGTCAAACCCATTACATTCAAAAGATGACTTATACATGAACTATGACTTAGTGACCAATTGAGCCCTTGCCATGAATACCAAAGTTGTTCATAATGATATTATAAACATGTTTAAGCTATTTGTAAGGCCACACAATCATTTCATGCATTGGTTACACATAAAGCTCTCCAGGTCAACACCCATAGCATCACTTAAGTACTTGATCATGCTAAGTGATCTTCATGAACTATGTTCCATTAGTTATCCTAAGTATAGCTATGATGTTTTTGTGACTCACATCAACCATTTACATGTATTCACTCATGATCATATGCATATATACAAAGAAACATAAAATAACAAGCATGTTTCATATGTTTCAATCACATGTTTCCAATGTAAGAGCTCAAATATGAATGCTTGATGCTCATGCTCATGCAATGCCAGTCAATTTATGCAAGGCTAACACCTAGGGTGTTACACTTGGTGTCAAGGAAGTCCTTGAAAGTGCTGAGCTAGTTAGGTTTAGGTCCTTGGTGTTTGTCCCTTCCTCGTCCATGGCCAGCATTCTGTGCATGACCGCGCAGCACTTCTCCCATGGAACGTTGGGTCTCCATGAGTGGGGCCATCATCTCAGTTGGCGTAGAATGCGGTGGTGGTGGGAGGTCCTCATTGCCATTATCACGAGCACCACTACCACCCACATCATCTCCACTAGCTCCCCTATGAGTGCACGTCATCTGCAGATTTGCAACCACAAGAAATTATTGATGATGCCCAAAAAATTGTAGAGGAATTATATAATTATGCCAAACTAAATTTACTGGAGAGAATATAAATTCATACAATAAAACAGAGGCACAATAATTCATTTCCACAACCATACATCACCAATTATGTTACTTAATGCCATTCGCAATGCATTCCATATATGCCAAATTGCTTTCCAACACAACGGGCATTCATTAAAAGTGCAACCACAACATGGATTACATGCAAGGTGTCAAGAGTACATCAAAGGGTACACCATGAGATCAAACTTAATTATGAATTCATTATATAAATGATTGAAGATAGACAGCTAACACATTTAGCTAGATACCATAGCTAAGCTACTCCTCGGGGTGGTCGCTGTTGATGTCGAACACACCATCACCGTGGTCATCCTCAAAAGGTTCGATCTCCTCATCTTCAAGCTCATCCTTGGTGTCCACCTCCATGCCATCATCCTCAGCAATCAACACATTAGGATCTTCTTCCAACGCTGGAGTTGGAGGAAGAATTGGGTTCACCATGTTGTTGAGACGATGAACATCCAGCTATAGCTCCTCAATCTGGCGTATGAGTTCCTACTCTCTACGATCAAACTCTATTGCCTGCCTAGCAGCCTAAAACATGGTCTAGATTCTAGCTACCTCCCTAGTCTCAGCAAGGCGAATGACCTCATCCCTCTTAGCATGGACGTCCTGTAACTCTGCCCTAGCTGCATCTCTTTCTACAACAGCATTTACCAACTGCACCCGATGAGCTTCTAGAGCTGTAATAGCATTATCGGATTCTCGCTGAGCCTCTCTAGCTGCCCTTCGATACCTACGCACATGTCCTCGCAACTGGCATTGTGTGGCCTATGGTCGTTGGAGCTCTAGCATGCAGCTAACATAACTGTCCTGGTGGGAGTAGAACATCTTTAGGACGGCGAACATAGCATTCATAGCAGCACTAGAGCTCTCTGCTCGCTCATCACGGTCTCTTCTAGTGCATTGCCGCCCGGCTGCATCCAAGCGGTCACCGATGGATCCACCCGGGGAAAGGTTCCGACTGGACCATTGACAAGTTCATCACCAAACTCCTAACAGAACTCATTCAGTGTCTCCAAAGCTACCACTTGGGCACCTTCTCAAGGAGACTACCCATCTAACTCAATACTCCAACCCTACCACTATGGATTGTCGGCATAGGCTAGAATGGTCATCCGCACATCATACCATGGCTGCTACTTCCATCCAGAAGTAGCGGGGTGGCTGAGCAAACCCAACCGAGTTTAGCGCCCTCCACAGCAAGGTCGGAGTGCCAAACACAGCTAGGAATGTGTCACTATGAGGAGGAGCTCCTAGTGCTACCATCTGTAGCAAAGTGTGCAACTCTTGTGAGAGGATATCATTCGTGAGAAGAAATTTAATGAATGAGGTAAGAAATTATAAGCAAGGGAGGAATGCAAAAATGTAAATGCATGAGTGAACATGATGCATGCACGTTCTGTATGTCCTCTTGAATCTTAGGAAAATTTTAAAAATTCTAATGACATACACGGTGGCATACATATGTTCTCTCAATATACGTAACTAATCGGGCTACACGACTCGCTGTTAGTGTACCTGCACAAGAATTTCATTATAGCCCAACCCAACGTTTATATATGCAAAAATGTAAATCTGGGCTCTAGGTTGCAACTAAATACCTCCATATATGTATACCCATACATATACTTCCATATCAAAGCTACCCGATGACAATTTATTACCCACAATTCAATACACGCCATACACACATGCAAGCATGCTTATACAGCCATATCAAATCTAGCTCTCCCTGACCGCACGCTCACATCTTGCGGTCATGCCACGTATCAACTTACCTTCTTACCTTGGCGTAGAGGCATTCGATCCATACACTACCACTCAAGTGAATGGCATCCATACAATAGCATGTCGTATGGAGGACAAAAGTAAAAACCCCCATGTTAGTATTTAATTAGCCACCTGATAGTCCTTAAGTGGGCATAAAGGATATGACCACTGGCATACTCAATTTAAAAATTCAAATTTTTAACACACCTATATATAGCTATAAGTTGTCAACCTGATTTTATAAAACAAAACCTTTGTTTTAAATACCCATATGACTAGTTTAGTGTTGAATCTTGCTTCGATACCAGCTGTAATAAAACCATCCAATTTATAAGAGCACAAGTACAATAGCAATCGCTAAAGCAATCAAACCGTCATACTTGAGCCCATATAAACCCGTTAGTCCGGTGAAATCATGAGGGATCTCAAACAAACCAACATACAAACCAAGATCGTACATGATTCAATATAACCAGTCACATGTTACATCACAGTTCACAAATAGTTCACCATTTTCTCACATACATCGGAGTTCACATAGTTATTACAAACCAAGTTTAAATAGCAGAAGCAAAGTAGTTTAACATCAACATCACACAAAGTTCAAATACATGCCAGTGCTACGGTCATTCCAGCAAAAAGTGGTGTATGATTCCTGCCAGAAATCCCTAGTGTCCTGGCATGTACAAAACATCTTCACCACCGCAAACATGGCACTCATAGCGGGACTAGAGCTATTTGCCCGCTCATCCTGATCTCGAATCAATACATTTCGGTTGTGTTGTTCCCATATTGCTATGGACGGATCCACCCAAGGAAACATACTCGCGGCACTGCCGGTAAGTGCATCCCCATGCTGCTGACAGATCTGACTCAAAACCTCAAAGGCCACTACTTGGGTAGCCTCCCAAGGGGTTTTCCCTTCCGATTCTGCCTTCCACTCCTGCTAGAAGGGTGCCTGTGTGTGGGCTAGTATAGTTAGCCACACCTCATACCATGGCTGTCCCTCCAAGTACTCTTCATTCCAATGATAAAGGGGCAGTTCATGGTACACCACAAAGTGCAAAACTCTCCATAGTAGAGTAGGCGTTCCGAAAACCATCAGGAAATTCTCACATCCAACTGGTGCTGCCATCTGTACTATCAACATGTACAACTTTTTGTGAGATAAGTCCATAATGGATAATAGTTACATAATCGAGTAAGAAATTTATAAGGGGAGAAACAATGTACTTATTTGAATGATAATTAGCATGATGCATGCTCATTCCGTACATCCTCACAAACTTAGGAAAAATTATTTCTAATGACATATACGGTGGCATACATACGTTCTCTCATATAAAGCGTAACTAGTCGAGCTACACGTTTCATAGTTAGTGTACCTGCATAAGAGTTTCATTTCCGCCCAAACCCATAATTAAATATGCAGAATGTAAATCTAAATACTTCCATATATGTATATCCATACATATACTTCCGTATCAAAGCTACCCGATAACAGTTTATACCCACAATTAAATACGCACCACATACACATGCAAGCATGCATACATAGTCGTACCAAAGCTAACTCTCCCTAACCACATGCTCACATCTTGCGGTCATGCCACTCATTAACTTACCTTGGCGTAGAGGCATTTGATCCATACATTACCATTCAAATGAATGGCATCCATACAATAGCACGCCATATGGACGACAAAAGTAAAAACCCCCATGTTAGTACTTAAATAGCCACCTAATAGTCCTTAATTTGGGCATAAGGAAAGTGATCACTGGCACACTTTAGATTTCAAATACATATTTATATAGCTATCAGTTGCTACAAAGGGTTTTTGAAAACTAAAACTTTTGTTTTAAATACACATGTGACAATTAACGTTGAACCTTGCTTTGATTCCAGCTGTCGTAGAACCGACCAATTTATAAGAGTACAAGTACAACGGTAGCCCGCAAGCGGCCGCACTGTCATACTTAAACCCATATAAACCCGGTAGTCCATCGAGTACCACGATGGGTCTCGATAAATGATTCACAACAACCAAGATCATACATGAGTCAACATACATGTCACATATTACATAACGTTCACAGAAGATTTCCATCATCAGAGTATGAAACAAAGTTATTACAAACCAAGTTTGATAGATAATAGCAGAAGCAAATGAAGTTTGAAAGTAGCATTTGCCAACATAGTTCAATACAGTGCCAACATTTGATCATAGTCCAAAAAAGCATGTAGAGGGATTAATAAAGAAGCTTGCCCAAGGCTTACTCCTCATCCACAGCGGGATAGAAGCAACTCTTGCAATAACCATGATAGACAGTGCCATCCACAACAATGGAAAATAAAACCCTAAGTATGAGAAGGTACTCAGCTAGACTTACCCGTCATGAACCAGAAATAAAATGACTCCAAGGATCATGCAAGGTTGTATAAGTGGATATAGCTTGACAACATTTTGCATAAAAATGATTAACTCAGTTATACAATTATAATTCTGTTATCAAGTTAATTATGACTATCCATCTCTAAATTAGCAACTATCCTATGTCAAACATGTGGTATATCATTTTAAGAGCATACAATAGTAACCATAGCAGGTATTGTAATTCCATGTTTATCCGAACCATCATATTCCATAATACAATTACTACGATGTTGGGACCAGCCAAGTTTCTCACTATCCGAGAGAGACGGTGATTCGAACCGATTTCAACTAGCTAGGAATTTATTCCTAACACAAACCCAGGCAGACCAGATCAACAGTCACCTTAGGTCACCTTTGGTACAACTCAAGTACACATTTCGTGGGTTTGCCCAGTGCTGCACAATCAGGGACAACCAAATGCCAGGACATTCAGGCCTAGCCTGCCCTTGGGCTTAGTCTGGCTCCTCGCACATCCTTACTACCATCCAGAGTGTGCACTCTTACAGAGTGGGGCCTGGCCTGAGTTGAGCTACTTGACTTCGTGGTCGGAACGAGTTATCTGGCCAGCTAAGTGATAGGCATGCGTTCAATCTTTAAGAAGCGCCAACAATGGTACGGTCCTTAACTGGCATAGACTAAATCACATGAGTCAACCTACACATAGACTCCGTCCGGCCTTGATTTACTTTTACCCCATGGTTCTTTTCCACGATAGCAAATATAGCCAACCATGCTTTGGTATCTACCTATATCTCGCAGGTGACAGGAAATCACCCGACTTCTACCGGTCTAAGCATGGCTAAGCATAAATTCAATCCTAGACCTATACAGGGTTAAAGGTAGTATTTGTAGACAAGAAAATCATATGCATCAAGTGGTTCCAATCAACTCTTATAACCTAATGCATCAATCATAAAGGATTCGAGTAATATTTTGTAAAATATTGGGAGACTTAGAATGCTCTAGGGCTTGCCTTTTAGATAGGAAGTGGGGCGGTGGTCAGGGCACTCTGAAAGCTCTTCTGGGGTCTGCTCCTCACCTTTGGGAGCTGTGGCTTGAGGAATCTCCTGTTAGTCCCCTCCCTCTCCTTCGTTGAACTCCAGCAATGTTATCTCCTCTATCGATCCTAGATGCATGACTATGGCATAAGTTATTGCGAATGCATACATGTGGACAAGTATAGTATGAGGATACATGATGAATGGATTCTTGTAAGCATTCTTAACAGCATGGTGTTAAAGAAATAACAAGTGCATCATGTTTTACTGAGTATGTGCATATCTATTCTTGATCACTTAATCAAGCACTTCAACAATTCCTTTACTACACCACAAAACAGTAGCTACTTGTTTTACTCATAACTAAAGTTCTACTTATCCAAATGCTGTGATCTTGGACTTTCTGGAAAGCTTATAAAATTATCTACAACTTTCTTTTAATACTCTTACTGTCATTCAAGAGTTATATAGGGCAAACAAATCATTCAATCAAATCTGTCCAGAAAATAAACCTTTCGGACAACAAACTTGTTACAGCTAGAACTTAAAAACCCTAAGTCCTATGACTGTGAAAATTTAACACAAGGTAGATTAGTAAGCTATCTACAATTTTGTTATTAACAAGTTTTACAGTAGAGACCATTATCCATATGAAATCATCCACACAATCAAAACTATACATGCAAGCGATAATTAGTTATTTGTATACAATCAATGGCTTCTAAGCCTTACCATTGACATCAACAGTTACTATACATCATAAGAACCATAGAAAACATCATGCTTGATCACAATCTAATTATTTATATGCCTTTATCAATTTACTAAAATACTTAGGTTAAATAATAAACATATACTAAAGGTGCATCATAAATTCTAAAAAAATTACAGTGGCTTACTAGTGCTACCAATAGACTAGTGTAAAAGTTTCATACCATTTTACCAAGTAAAACATCCTACGCAAAAATGACAAGGCATAAAAGATTAATATAGCATAAATAGGAAACCCTAGTGAAAAGTGTCAAGCAACAGATCTTATATTTTTCTTAGCATCCATATGGTACTAGGACAACCTCCAATAAATTTCATGAGTATTGGATTCATAAATAATTTATAAAAATTCACACAAGGATCACCTAATTATAAAAGGAAAATCTATAACTAAAACTCTATTCATGCACTAACCCTCAAATTTTTACCAGAGCTTATACTTATCAAGAAAAGCTCACCATATAAATTTCATAATTTTTGGAGCAAAGGACTCCAGATATAAATTAAACAAGTTTGCATACATTTAAAAACACATTTCAAGTTTCATTTTAAATCTTCCAGAAACTCTACTACAAATGCTAATATCATATTTTCCTAAAGACTACACTTCACAAAGATCCTAACAAAATTTGAACCACCAAATTTGGATCTCCCAAACTCCAGATATAAATTTTACAAAACAGCATGAAATCTGGAATTAATTGAGCTATCCTACTACTCTACAGTCGCTGACAGGCGGGACCCACTAGTCAGTGACCCCACACGTTAGTGAAATGAAATAGGGCAGCGGCACTGCTCAATGCTTGCGTGGCCAGAGTTCGCTGACGGCGAGCTTCACCGGCGACGGCAAGTGGACCTACGTGTTCTACAGAGCAACACGCGTCGAATGACCTAGGTGGTGGCAGTGAAGGTGTGGCGGAGCGTGCTCATCGCCAGCCATGGCGGCACTGCTCTGCGGCGTGCTGGCCATCACCGGCCACGGCAAAGCCAGGCGAGGAGTGCTACAGCAACACGGTGACCAGGTGACTCTATTTAGGCGTCCTAGGCGGCTTGAGGTGCTCTAACAAAACATGGCCATGGCGGTAGCCATGGTGGAGCTCCGGTAGAGGCATACCCGCAGTGGCGCAAGACGAAACACAGCTTACCAACAGTGTGGCTATGGACGCTGCAGTGCGGGAAGGATAGAGCAGAGTGAGGCGATGCTTTGGGTGCAACTGATTGGAGAATGGGGTGGCGGTGGGCGCAGGCGGGCTCGGCAGAGCGTTTGCGACAGCGATGGCGAGCGTGGTGAGCAAAGGAGAGCGAGGAGGCAGGTGAGGGTGAAGGGCCGGCTCGGTGGTGACTCAAGCGCGTCGCTGAGGTCATGCTAGCCGTCGATGCCTGACGAGCGGGCCCGGCACCGGCGTATGGCCGCTAGATGGGGCGCACGGCTACGCCTGGCCACCACATGGCGGGCAGCGCCTGTTTGTCGATCGGCCACTGAAGCCATTCAATTCAGTCTTGAGCGCTTCGACAGACCGACTGATGATGCGATTTCGCGAAGCCGGATCTTCAAATCCGTGAAGAATTAGCGCTAACGATCTAAACCAAAGTCGTAGACCTATATACCATCTTCAACTTCTATTAAACAATTAAGGCCTAATTCGCAAAGAATGAGGTGTAAAATCATTGCCAAAGTCGAGCTATTTCACTATAAACCGGTTTAGGACTTAGAAAAATTCTAAGTGCTGCAAAACAGTGATTTGTTGAATCTTGTGAGCCTAATTCAAGCATGTTAGGAGCTAAACTAGTCTATGACCCAAAAATAAAAGTTGTTCCCCTTATCAAATACTACAACTTTGCTTTAGTGACCACATCCATGCAAGGTCTCTATGATATAGTTCAAACTTGGTCAAACCCATTACATTCAAAAGATGACTTATACATGAACTATGACTTAGTGACCAATTGAGCCCTTGCCATGAATACCAAAGTTGTTCATAATGATATTATAAACATGTTTAAGCTATTTGTAAGGCCACACAATCATTTCATGCATTGGTTACACATAAAGCTCTCCAGGTCAACACCCATAGCATCACTTAAGTACTTGATCATGCTAAGTGATCTTCATGAACTATGTTCCATTAGTTATCCTAAGTATAGCTATGATGTTTTTGTGACTCACATCAACCATTTACATGTATTCACTCATGATCATATGCATATATACAAAGAAACATAAAATAACAAGCATGTTTCATATGTTTCAATCACATGTTTCCAATGTAAGAGCTCAAATATGAATGCTTGATGCTCATGCTCATGCAATGCCAGTCAATTTATGCAAGGCTAACACCTAGGGTGTTACACTTGGTGTCAAGGAAGTCCTTGAAAGTGCTGAGCTAGTTAGGTTTAGGTCCTTGGTGTTTGTCCCTTCCTCGTCCATGGCCAGCATTCTGTGCATGACCGCGCAGCACTTCTCCCATGGAACGTTGGGTCTCCATGAGTGGGGCCATCATCTCAGTTGGCGTAGAATGCGGTGGTGGTGGGAGGTCCTCATTGCCATTATCACGAGCACCACTACCACCCACATCATCTCCACTAGCTCCCCTATGAGTGCACGTCATCTGCAGATTTGCAACCACAAGAAATTATTGATGATGCCCAAAAAATTGTAGAGGAATTATATAATTATGCCAAACTAAATTTACTGGAGAGAATATAAATTCATACAATAAAACAGAGGCACAATAATTCATTTCCACAACCATACATCACCAATTATGTTACTTAATGCCATTCGCAATGCATTCCATATATGCCAAATTGCTTTCCAACACAACGGGCATTCATTAAAAGTGCAACCACAACATGGATTACATGCAAGGTGTCAAGAGTACATCAAAGGGTACACCATGAGATCAAACTTAATTATGAATTCATTATATAAATGATTGAAGATAGACAGCTAACACATTTAGCTAGATACCATAGCTAAGCTACTCCTCGGGGTGGTCGCTGTTGATGTCGAACACACCATCACCGTGGTCATCCTCAAAAGGTTCGATCTCCTCATCTTCAAGCTCATCCTTGGTGTCCACCTCCATGCCATCATCCTCAGCAATCAACACATTAGGATCTTCTTCCAACGCTGGAGTTGGAGGAAGAATTGGGTTCACCATGTTGTTGAGACGATGAACATCCAGCTATAGCTCCTCAATCTGGCGTATGAGTTCCTACTCTCTACGATCAAACTCTATTGCCTGCCTAGCAGCCTAAAACATGGTCTAGATTCTAGCTACCTCCCTAGTCTCAGCAAGGCGAATGACCTCATCCCTCTTAGCATGGACGTCCTGTAACTCTGCCCTAGCTGCATCTCTTTCTACAACAGCATTTACCAACTGCACCCGATGAGCTTCTAGAGCTGTAATAGCATTATCGGATTCTCGCTGAGCCTCTCTAGCTGCCCTTCGATACCTACGCACATGTCCTCGCAACTGGCATTGTGTGGCCTATGGTCGTTGGAGCTCTAGCATGCAGCTAACATAACTGTCCTGGTGGGAGTAGAACATCTTTAGGACGGCGAACATAGCATTCATAGCAGCACTAGAGCTCTCTGCTCGCTCATCACGGTCTCTTCTAGTGCATTGCCGCCCGGCTGCATCCAAGCGGTCACCGATGGATCCACCCGGGGAAAGGTTCCGACTGGACCATTGACAAGTTCATCACCAAACTCCTAACAGAACTCATTCAGTGTCTCCAAAGCTACCACTTGGGCACCTTCTCAAGGAGACTACCCATCTAACTCAATACTCCAACCCTACCACTATGGATTGTCGGCATAGGCTAGAATGGTCATCCGCACATCATACCATGGCTGCTACTTCCATCCAGAAGTAGCGGGGTGGCTGAGCAAACCCAACCGAGTTTAGCGCCCTCCACAGCAAGGTCGGAGTGCCAAACACAGCTAGGAATGTGTCACTATGAGGAGGAGCTCCTAGTGCTACCATCTGTAGCAAAGTGTGCAACTCTTGTGAGAGGATATCATTCGTGAGAAGAAATTTAATGAATGAGGTAAGAAATTATAAGCAAGGGAGGAATGCAAAAATGTAAATGCATGAGTGAACATGATGCATGCACGTTCTGTATGTCCTCTTGAATCTTAGGAAAATTTTAAAAATTCTAATGACATACACGGTGGCATACATATGTTCTCTCAATATACGTAACTAATCGGGCTACACGACTCGCTGTTAGTGTACCTGCACAAGAATTTCATTATAGCCCAACCCAACGTTTATATATGCAAAAATGTAAATCTGGGCTCTAGGTTGCAACTAAATACCTCCATATATGTATACCCATACATATACTTCCATATCAAAGCTACCCGATGACAATTTATTACCCACAATTCAATACACGCCATACACACATGCAAGCATGCTTATACAGCCATATCAAATCTAGCTCTCCCTGACCGCACGCTCACATCTTGCGGTCATGCCACGTATCAACTTACCTTCTTACCTTGGCGTAGAGGCATTCGATCCATACACTACCACTCAAGTGAATGGCATCCATACAATAGCATGTCGTATGGAGGACAAAAGTAAAAACCCCCATGTTAGTATTTAATTAGCCACCTGATAGTCCTTAAGTGGGCATAAAGGATATGACCACTGGCATACTCAATTTAAAAATTCAAATTTTTAACACACCTATATATAGCTATAAGTTGTCAACCTGATTTTATAAAACAAAACCTTTGTTTTAAATACCCATATGACTAGTTTAGTGTTGAATCTTGCTTCGATACCAGCTGTAATAAAACCATCCAATTTATAAGAGCACAAGTACAATAGCAATCGCTAAAGCAATCAAACCGTCATACTTGAGCCCATATAAACCCGTTAGTCCGGTGAAATCATGAGGGATCTCAAACAAACCAACATACAAACCAAGATCGTACATGATTCAATATAACCAGTCACATGTTACATCACAGTTCACAAATAGTTCACCATTTTCTCACATACATCGGAGTTCACATAGTTATTACAAACCAAGTTTAAATAGCAGAAGCAAAGTAGTTTAACATCAACATCACACAAAGTTCAAATACATGCCAGTGCTACGGTCATTCCAGCAAAAGCAGAATAGAGGGGATAACTTAGGAGTACCATGCCCCATGGTTTAGTCCTCATCCACGGTAGGATGAAGGCAGTTCTTATAGTACCCATGGTACATCATGTCATCTACAACAAGAGGGAATAAACCCTGAGTACAAGAATGCACTCAGCTAGACTTACCCATCATAAACCAAAAATAATATGACACCAAGGAGTATGCAAGGCTTTATTGGTGGAGTTAGCTTGACAACATTTTGCATAAAAGCTTAAGTAACATAACTTGGAGCTTTAGTACTTCTAGCATCAATTTGAATACCTATTTAATTAAGCATCTCTAGATTAGCACCATCACATGCCAGCGCGAAGCCGAGGGCGGCCACGGGCGTGTCTGGAAGACCGGGGAAAGGACGTCGGCGGTGGGGCAGTGGTCATGCACTGTTCACCAGAATTACGGAATTGCCATCCGTTTTAAAATTCAAATTACTCCCAAATTTGTATAACAACTCAAAAATCTCCAAAAATAAAAGTTGTTCAAAATCAAAAGTTCTACAACTTTTCTTTAATGAACATTTTCAAATTCTGCCTCCATTTTGAAATTTGAATTTGGGGTAAATTTGAGCATTTGAATCATTTCAAAAATTCCTCCAAATTTTATAAGTAAACTTTAAAAACTTTGAATACCAAAGTTGATCCTTATAAAATAAGCTTCAACTTTGCTTTTTGTCACACCCCCAAATTCCAAATGGATTTTGAAATAGACAGAAGGGGCAAAAAGGACTTTTATGATTTGAATTTGAATTCAAATTTAATTTGTTTACCTTTTTACTTAACTTTGATTTTTGACCAGTTACATGGCCCATTAGGGTTATTTGAGTCAATTGACACATGGTCTCACATGATCACATGAAATTTGACCCTTGTGGTCATGATCTTTATTTAAAGTTTTGAATCACATTACATCACATAACATAACAACTTATGAAATAAAGCTTATTTAGTGAATGCATTCAAATTTTTCTACTTTATGAATGCTTTGCAATGCATATGATGACATGTCAAGTTTTAGTGCTAGGTCAAAACACCAGAGGTGTTACAACCCTTCCCCCTTAAAGAAATCTCGTCCCAAGATTTAAAACCTAAGGCTAAGTAATGGAAAAGGAAATGTGTCAAGCTAACACATCATAACTTTGTTCAAAAAGCTAGTAAGGGGGTTTTCCATTCTTTTGACAAAAGAGACTAGTTACAACATAGACAAGATATTGCAACTAAATAGAAGCGAAGAAGTCCGGAAAGTTTTCTTCTAAGTAATCCTCGGACTCCCAAGTAGCTTCATCTTCAGTGTGTTGATTCCATTGTACTTTGTAGAACTTGATTGTACGTCTTCGAGTGACTCGATCTTTTTGATCTAAGACTCTAATAGGGTACTCGGCATAAGTCAAATCAGGTTCTAGTTCTACATCACCAAAGTTGATCACTTGGTCAGGTACTTGAAGACACTTCTTTAACTAGGATACATGGAAGATATCATGCACAACTGACATGTGATCTGGTAGCTTGACGCGATAGGCGACCGGTCCACATCGTTGTTGGATTTGAAAAGGACAGACATAATGGGGCACCAACTTTCCCCAAATCCCAAAATGATGAACTCCTTTCATCAGCGATACCTTGAGGTAGACATGATCTCCCACTTTGAATTCTAGCGGTCGTCTCCTCTTATCAGCATAGCTTTTCTGTCGGGATTGAGCTACCTTCATATTAGCTTATATGACTTTAACTTTCTATTCAGCTTCCTTGACCACATCCGGCCTAAAGAACCAACGTTCTCTAGCTTCTGACCAATTTAAAGGTGTTTGGCATCTACGGCCATACAATGCTTCGAATGGTGCCATTTTAATGCTCTCCTGATAGCTATTGTTATATGAGAATTCAGCTAAGGGAAGGCATTCATCCCATTTAGCACTATAGGAAAGGACACATGCTCTCAACATATCTTCAAGAATTTGATTTACCCTTTCAGTCTGTCCATCTGTTTGCGGATGATAAGTAGAACTGCGAATAAGTTTGGTTCCCAAAGACTCATGTAGACTTTTCCAAAACTTAGATACGAACAATGACCCTCTGTCAGAGACAATGGTCTTGGGTGCCCCATGTAGACTAAATATTCTATCAAGATAAAGCTTTACATACTGTTCTGCTCGATATTTATCTCTGACTGGTAAGAAATGAGCTATCTTGGTTAGGCGATCAACAATAACCCATATTGAATTGTAACTTGTAGATGTCCTAGGCAATCCCACGATGAAGTCCATACAGATATCTTCCAACTTCCAAGATGGAACTGGCAATGAATGTAATGGACCTGCAGTCTTCATGTGAACCGCTTTGACTCTCTGACAAATATCACATTTGGCCACATATTGAGCTATTTCTATTTTCATTTTGGTCCACCAATATCTCTTTCTCAGATCATGATACATTTTGTTGCTACCTGGATGAATGGAGTATCTTGTAGAATGAGCTTCATCAAGAATCTGCTTTCGTAGCTCCAGACTTTTGGGTACTACCAATCTATCTTTGAACCATACGACATCGGATTCATCAATATTGAAACATGTTGGTTTTCTAGATCTGACTTTATCTTTGATATGGGCTATACCCTTACTTTTCTGTTGAGCAATAGTGATCTAATCTTTGATAGTGGACTCAACTGCAATATTAGACAGGGAACCTTGTTCTATGATTTGTAAATTCAGATGCTCCATCTCTTGACACAATGTTCACTGCATAGGTTTCACAGTCAGATAATGGCAATGACTCTTGTGACTCAGGGCATCGGCAACCACATTAGCCTTGCCTGGATGATAATGCACTTCTAAGTCATAATCTTTGATAAGTTCTAACCATCTTCTTTGCCTCATATTCAACTCTGACTGAGTGAAGATATATTTCAAACTTTTGTGATCCATATAGATATGGCAAATATTGCCCAATAAATAATGTCGCCAAACCTTGAGTGCATGAACAACAGCGGCTAATTCAAGATCATGGGTGGGATAATGTTCTTCATGCTTCTTGAGTTGTCTGGAAGCATACGCTATGACTCTGCCTTCTTACACAAGAACATAACCAATACCAATTCTAGATGCATCATAATAGATATCAAACGGCCTCTCGATATCAGATTGTGCTCATACTGGTGCAGTTGTCAGCAACTTCTTTAATGTTTGAAAGGCCTTCTCACATTCTGTTGACCATACAAACTTAGTTTGATTTTTCAGTAGTTCAGTAATCAGTCTTTGCAATTCTAGAGAAGTCAGGGATGAACCGACGATAATAACCTGCCAACCCCAGAAAACTATGAACTTGATGAACAGTGGTAGGTGGTCTCCAGTTAAGGACTTCTTCTACCTTGCTCGGATCAACAACTATACCTTCAATAGACAACACATGACCCTAGAAATTGTACTTCCTCTAACCAGAATGCACATTTACAGAATTTGGCATATAATTTGTGGTCTCTTAATCATTGTAGAACAATGCGGAGATGTTCCGCATGTTCCTCTTTGCTCTTAGAATAGATAAGAATGTCATCAATGAACACCACTACAAACTTATCCAACTCGGGCATGAAAACTGAGTTCATCAAGTACATGAAATGAGCCGGGGCATTGGTCAGTCCAAAAGACATGACTAAATACTCATATAGACCATATCGGGTAGTAAACGCTGTCTTCAGCATATCTTCTCATCTGATCTTAATCTGGTGATAGCCTGATCTCAAGTCTATCTTTGAGAACACCTTAGCTCCTGCAAGTTGATCAAAAAGCAAATCAATTCAGGGTAAGGGGTATTTGTTCTTTATGGTGACTTCATTTAATGGCCGATAGTCAATACATAACCTTAAGGTTTGGTCCTTTTTCTTCACGAAGATAGCAGGGCATCCCCAAGGTGATGAACTGGGTTGAATGAAACCCTTGTCTAACAACTCTTGTAGTTGGATTTTTAATTCTGCTAGTTCTTTGGGTGGCATCCTATATGCTCTTCTGGACACAGGTGTCGTTCCTGGTTTCAGATCAATTCTAAACTCTACATCTTGGTCTGGTGGCAGACCAGTGCAGATCATCAGGAAAGACATCCGTAAATTCACATACCACCAGAATTTTCTCGGCTTCTTCAATAGTAGTTGCATAGACTGTTCCAACTGTACTCTTAGGAAAGGGAAGTTGGATGAGAAGTTGGGTTTTGCTGTCAGGTACATTTACCCTTATGGTTCTATGCATGACATCTATGATAGCCCCGTGTTGAGCTAACCAGTTCATACCAAGGATCACATCTATATCTTGATCCTTTAATATCAGCATGTTGGTAGGGAACTCATAACCTCCCAAATCAATAGGTACATGCTGAACTATCTCCCTTGTATAGATTCATCCCCCGGGCGACTGTATATGATATGGTTCTTTTGTTTCCCCTATAGTTATCCCATGCTTCACAACAAATGTACGATTGATGGATGTATGGGATGCACCAGAATCAAATAAGGTAATTGCAGGATGCTTAGCAATGGGAAACATACCAATCATTACTAGTTCTCCTTCTAGAATAGATTCCACCTGAGTATAGAAGACCCTTCCAGTTTTCTTCTCAGCCTGACCCTTCTGACTAGTTCTGAGCATTGCCCTTGTACTGATTCTAAGCTTGAGTAATAGGGGCTTTAGGTGCATTAGGATCACTCTTCCTGGGATACGGACATTCTCGGGAAAAGTGTCCGGGTTTACCACAATTATAACATGGATAATTGTGATTCTGGGGAGTAGCAGTGCGGTTTGCGCTATTTGTATTATTTTGCTGCTGCGGTGCTTGATGAGGATAAGGCGTATTAGTTGTAGGGTGAATAAAGATTTGCTGCCTACTTTGGCTTTGTTGTGGGCGGAATGGTGCACGGCCATGATTCTAAGGATGGTAGACCATCTTTTGACGCTTTCCACTCAACGATCTGAAGCAGATACTCTCTTTTTCTTCACCTCCTTGTGTCAGCGGTAAATCTCCTCTTAAGCTGATAGCAATGTTGACTGTCTCATGATAAGTTGCATTGCCACAAGTTGCAATCATGGTCTGAAGTTTGGTGTTTAGGCCTCTTAGGAAATGATTCTTCTTCTTCTTGTTAGTATTCACATACTCTATAGCATACTGTGATAGGTGATTGAAGCACCCAATATAGTGCATCACCGGGTGCTCCCCTCGCTTAAGAGCCAAAAACTCTTCTAACTTCATGGTCATCACACCATCTGGAATATAGTGTGCCCTGAAGGCATCCTTAAACTCTATCCAGGTGATTTGGTGACCAGCGGGCTATACAGCTACCAAATTTGCCCACCAGGCACCAGCAGCTCCTCGGAGGTGCTGTGCCGCAAACCTTGGTTTCTGAATCTCGGTACAATGAATCAGCTCAAACTTTTGCTCCATTGTTCCGGAGCCAATCGCTAGCTTCTAAAGGCTCTTCTGCCTTAGAGAACACAAGCGGACATGTGTTAGTAAAATCAATATAGGTTGACTCGTCATTTCCATTATTACGGTGGCCACGATTAGGGTGTGGTGCCTGTTGGTTCTAAGCCAATTCCCTTAACAACCTAGCATTCTCTACCGTTGCATTGACGAGTGCGGCTATGGCATCTGCCATAGTCGAAGGCATTGGTGGAGGATTTGGGATATCATCATGGTCTTGCGAGGTACTTGCACTAGCTCGGGTGATAGGACGGGGCATCTATTAGAGACACACGTTTATTTACATTATTATTATTGAAAGTAGTTAAAAGGTTTCATGCTACAAAGGGTTACTTATTTATATTACATGTCTTGTATCCCACAAGACAACCCTAGTTTACTAGAAAAGTAGTAAAGGAACTATTACTACTCCAAGCTCTCAGTCATCGGCGTCCGTGTCCATACCGGACAAAACCTCATCTTCATCTAAGAAGTACACTAATTCCTTAGGGTCCTCTTCTTCATCCTGGACTTCTCCTGGATCTACAATCATTTCTTCATCTGTAACTTCACCATCCCCATGAGGAGGATGAAGTTGAGCGTACATCATGTGAACATTCTCATGAAGAATGGCATTGTCCATCTCCAGGTCTTCTACGTAGAACTCCAACTCATGGATGCGTTCGTTGGCCGCATCCTCTCATGTCCAAGCTTCATTCCGTAGCTCGGTGTTCATGGTGATGTCCCTTTGCATTTCCTGCCAGCTTCTCTTGATCTTTGGCATGAGCTCGACGAAGAGTGTTGAGCTCCATGGTAAGGCTCTCGATGTTGGTGGGATTGCTTGAAGATCCTTCATCTCCTAAGGTCCTAGAACTTCCTTCACCAAGCTCATGGTTTCGCGGTGCCAACTGGTGATGAGGGACTCTGTGAGGTCTGGTGGACTTGCATGTGGTTATCTTGGTCTTTGCCATAGCCTGTAGAAGTTAGGGTAGGACTATAAGGATAGCTTGGGGATAATGGAGGTTAGCAAGAATGGGATTGACATTACTTACCCAACCACTTTTAAGGGGAATTATTATGCAAGGTGTTCAAGCATGATGCATGAATCGATCTTACGAATCTAGGTACAAAAGATTTATATAATCAAAAGTACTAGATTTTTAATACATAGGACAAACCTAATCATATTATCCGCCATGAACTTTCAAATAAGATAGGATTGAGGCTAGATCAGAGGTAAGAAGAAAGAAATTTGAACTTTAAAATATCAAGTTTACTTTCTTTGATCCAAATCAATTTGAAGGTTTTCTAAAGTAACCTACTATGATCTTAGATAGGACCTGCTCTGATACCAGCTGTGGCAGAACCTCCTAAGAAATTGGGCCCATGTACATCTATCGTTGTCTCAACAGACCTCTGATAGCGTACACAAGTTCCCAACAACTTAACAGGTCTATTGGGTGTCCTCGGGAAACCCGAATCATCCACGAATCTTTTCCGAACAGGATCCCAATCACAGACATTGCAGATTACAACAGTTTTCAATATACATATCAGAGATTATAAAACGGAAGATTTAAGTTTTAATATTACAAACCAGTTGTTTTGAACTTACCAAACCATAAGTGTCATACAACCATAGTAGCGGGATAATATTACATTAACATTATTTTTCATACAAACTAGTGCCTTGTTCAAAGGTCATTCATCATTCCTCATTGTCATCGACTTCAAACACTGACATGTAGCATGGACCAAAACAAGCCTACGCATGCGACTCACCTGCAACAAGGGTTAACAAACCCTGAGTACAAAGGTACTCAACAAGACTGAACCCGACGAAAAAGGGGGCGAAAGACTTTAGAGATGCAGGTGTTGGGGCAAGGTAAGGATGTAGCAAGATTCAAAAGTTCTTTGCCAAAAGCTTACTATTCTTGATCCTATTTTCAAGTTTTTCCCCTAAGTCTTCTTGGTTCATTATCTCAAACTAAGTGTTCATATCCCATGTTCTAATCCTTTTCATTCCATTCCTTTTCTCAAATTTTAGTAATTCACCAGTCCTACATTGCTTCTGTAATGAAATGAGTCTCCATATCCACGGAGCACCGACAATTCGAATTGATTCAAGTCCCTAGCTGGGGATTCCTTATCACACGACATATGTAGAACTTAATCTTGCATATATCAACCTCGCTACCGGATCCTCCTATACTAAGCCGTCTCCACGCCACCCGAGAGCACAGCACACCTCCAATCCGGCCACATTCTAGCCACGAGGGTACACGCTACTCCCGCCATCTCTCCACTCCCAATGCGTGGGCATTCGTCTTAGTATCGGATTAGCCGAAGTAGGCTTACCGGAGTATGTGACCAGTACTACAAAGTGTCTCGTTTAGAAGATCCACAATGAGTGGCCTTTAAGTGACATAGTCGGCAACATTACCCAATATTCAAGACAAGTCACCCTGACCAATCTCTAGTTCATTGTACCATGTTTCTTTCTTTGGCCAGGATGCCATCTTTGATTGTATCAAAACTTTTACTTTTGAAAGCCTACCATAAAGCATACTAAGCATTCTACGCCTTTGTAAATGAAATCATCTTCAAGGATGGTAAACAATTAACAAGGTAGGCAATGCATCAAGTAGGTAACATTTGAATTAATCAACTTAATGCAATAGGTAACATAGGTTATAAACTTTTCAAAGTAAACAAGGTAATGGTTTAATGCATAAACCTGGGGCTTGCCTTCGTTGACGATCTCGGGTTCCAGATCAGTACCACAAATATCGAATCCCGAGACAACCGAGGATTCTTCCACAACTTGCTCAACTCGGATCAGTTCACTCTCGGATTCTACATGAAATAATAACATAGGCTTCAACATGATGATAATGTAAACATGATGCTTTTATGGTGCATGAATTATAATAACACCTTGAGTACAACTTTCCTTCACGGTACAGTTGCAAGCCAACAAAACTAACTTGCAATTCCACCATCAAGGACCACACAAAAATGTTTACTAAGAAACCCTACATGCTTCTAAAGAACTACCCAAAGTTTCACTCCAAAGTTCTTCCTTTAATGAACGAAATCATTCATTAACTATACTCTAACCAAACTTTAATAACCTAGGGATTATGACCTAAGTGACTTGACTAAATTGATCTTGAAACCCTACTAGTCACAAAACATGACCAACACAAGATCAAACCCTAAACTAACACTTAGGGTTTACTTTTATCCATTTTTGAATTAAATTTGGAATTAAGCTCAAAATGAACTTGTTCCAAATGACCTCAAAATTTTATGCAAGCTTCCTCATGACAAATTAGTGTACCAAAACAAATTTCATAATTTTTGGAGTTATACAGTGGCCTCCAAAAATCATGGAAATTACATTTATCAATTAATTGAGCAATTTTCATCGCATACAAAAGTACTGTAAATCACTATTTCATATTTTTCCTAAATAATATTCATCACTGAGAGGTCACACAAAAATTTTCATAATTTGTGGAGCTCTAAATAAATCTACACAAAATAACAAAACATACACTATTCATCCATTTCTAAAAATAGAAAATTTCCATTTGAACTACACAGTCGCTGACATACGGGACCCACTTGTCATCCCTAACCTTCAGCTTTGACTGCGATGACTGATGGCGCTGACCGACGCTAACTCACCGATGATGAGTCCAACGGCGACGGCCAAGGTACCAAAACAATCACCATGACTAGACGCATCGATTAAAGGCATTAACTTAAGCTATTACAGCAGGAATCAAGGCTGACGTCGGTCATGGCAGATGCAACAGCATGGTGGTGCTACACCGGTGAATCAAGGCTGGTAGAGATCAAACAAAAGGCATGGGAAGGTTCAGCAGCTCACCACGATCACGTTGGAGCAAAGAACGAGACCAGAGAAGCTACGGTGACGCGGGTCAACGGTGACAGCAGTCACGGCGGAGCAGACTTCGTCGACGACGGTGTTCTAGTGACTGCAGTGGGCCAAATGACCAAGCAAGAATGGATTAGGTACCACAGCATCGAGACAAAGCTGTAGAGATAACAAGCAAGGGCAACGGCTCATCGGATGACGCTGGCCGCGGTGAAATGGAATTTCGGGTGAGGTCGCTGGCCGCGAGGAAGAAGGGTCGCAAGCGGCGGTTCTCGGTGGACTCAGACAACCACAGTTGGTGGGATGGGTTCACAAGGAGGAGACAGAGCTAGAACACTACTTTGCTGAGACTAGCTTGCGCTATGGAGGCAAGGGGAGCTCGACGGAGCTGAGGTGGCGGCGTCGGGAAACAGAGGAGAGAAAGAAAAGCCGATAACGGCGTCAGAGCTTTATAGCGTGGCCAAGAGAGCGAGGGAACGACACGCAGTGACCATGATGTGCCAGCACGAAGCCGAGGGCGGCCATGGGCGTGTCTGGAAGACCAGGAGAAAGGACGCCGGCGGTGGGGTAGTGGTCGTGCACTGTTCACTAGAATTACAGAATTGCCATCCGTTTTAAAATTCAAATTACTCCCAAATTTGTATAACAACTCAAAAATCTCCAAAAATAAAAGTTGTTCAAAATCAAAAGTTCTACAACTTTGCTTAAATGAACATTTTCAAATTCTACCTCCATTTTGAAATTTGAATTTGGGGTAAATTTGAGCATTTGAATCATTTCAAAATTACTCCAAATTTTATAAGTAAACTTTAAAAACTTTGAATACCAAAGTTGATCCTTATAAAATAAGCTTCAACTTTGTTTTTTGTCACACCCCCAAATTCCAAATGGATTTTGAAATAGATAGAAGGGGCAAAAATGACTTTTATGATTTGAATTTGAATTCAAATTTAATTTGTTTACCTTTTTACTTAACTTTGATTTTTGACCAGTTACATGGCCCATTAGGGTTATTTGAGTCAATTGACACATGGTGTAACAACCCAAAAATCCATACACCCAAAAATACCAACTACAAAAAAAATTTTAGAACTCCCATGTGATGATGAGTGTCATGTATAGAAACCCAACCTAAGAAATGCATTAGGTCTGACCCAACCAAGACAACACATAAGCATGGCATGTCATTTGTTGATTATGATTATTTAATTTCTAACAAAATAAAATGTTGCATACAATGTTAACTTAAATTGTGATTTGGATTCTCATTTGCTTTATGTTATGCTTAACAATTCCATTAAAGTAATAAACCATAAAGCTATTATTAAACAAAATTCCCTAAACTCCAATGAACAAGTTACCTCAGTTTTAAATTCAAATTCTAAACCAAATTTGAATTCAAACAATGGAAAAGAAATGAAAAATAGAAAAAAGAAAAGGAGAAGAAGGCCTCCTAGCCAGCTGCTCGGCCCAACCCGTGCGACCAACTACTAGCCTAGCCCTCCACTTCTCCCCCTCCGCTGGCCCACGCGCGCGTAGTAGCAGGCCGGCCCCAACTCGCGTGCAACAGCCTAGCTCATGGCCCAGCGCATCGCCCATGGCCGCGCGCCCTGCTGCCTTCGCCAGCTGCCGCTGCCACTTGGCCCCACGCATCAGCCACACGTCGCCCACGCCCGCGCGTTTTCCCCGTCTCACTTGCAGCCGCTGCCGCTGGACCCCGCATGTCAGCCCTCCTGTTCTTCTTCTCCATGCCGCGCTCAACCGCCGCGTGACCAAGAGCCGACAACGGTGGTAGGGGTGGGCCAGGGGTCATGCCCGGGGCATGGTCCTGTCTCCCCCTTGGCGCATCGCCCACGCGACCTCCGCGCCAACCACCCCACGCTGCAATGCCGTTCGATGCCCACGGTGCATCACCAACCATCCGCCCGTCCGCCGAAGATAGAGCTCAGAGCTTCGGCTATAAAGCCACGCCCTAGAGCCCTAGGGTTCTCCCAATGCCCCGCCGCCACCGTGGTGGCCGACCACAGCACACCTGAGCCAAGAGAGAAGAGTGGGGGAGAAAGGGGGAAACACTGACGCCGCTGCGAAGGGGAAAAGCTCGCCAAAGTCACCGAAGCCGAGGGCGACGCCGTCGTCTACATCACCGACATGGTTCGACATGGCACTGCATGGCTACCGGAGCTACACGGCCTCGAATCGACATGGCACCACCATCCATTCCTCCACGCCACCCACGGTGAGCCCTCCTTCTAGTCTCTCTCTCTGCCGCTGAACCTCACCATCGGCCGTGGTGCTCCACACCTAGAGCGCGTAGGCCAGCGCCTTGTCTCCGGCCACTAGGAACACATGCACCCATGCACACCCCGTGACCATGCTGTGACCACCCCACGGGAGCCCCCTTGATCACCCATGCGCATCGCCGTCATCACCCTATCGCCATGGCCGCTGGAGCCCCACCGGCCATCGGGAAACCGAAGCCCCGCCTCGAGCTCGGGACGCCCTCGCCGCGTCCACACGAAGCCGTAGAAGCCTCATCTGCCTAGCACTAGCCATTAGAGGGCCTGCGTGCGCGGCCTCGCCACCGGCGAGCACTGTCGAGCCACCGGCCGCCGTGGCCAATGCACTGGAGGACCTCGACCACCACTTAGACCTCAGGATCATGATCGCTGTGGCCCGGGGAAGCTTTCCCCCTCCCCAATCGGACACCAGCACTGCCATGGAGGCTCACCTATCACTCGCCGCTGACAGGAGCACCGCCGCGCAAGAAAACAGGGGAACACCCCCTCACCGGCCACCCATGCGTGAGCTCGGTGCACATGAGCCGAGCCAAGGAGAAGAGACGATGGACTTGGTCCACCATGCGCCCTGTCATAAGTCCATGGACCATGAGCACTGGTCCACCGTGAGGCACATGGTGTGAGCCGCGCTGTGGATGAAGCCCAATAAGAGCCCACGGCCGTGACGTGGCAGCGTCACAGCGTGCCACGTGTCCGGCCCAGCCCGGCCCAAACCGGCCCAACCCGAAGCCCGTTTGAGACCCGGCCGTGTTGACCGTTAACTGGTCAATGTTGACTGTTGACCTAGCCCCACATGTCAATGACACGGACACTTTGGACCCACACGATAGGTGCTGACGTCATGCTGACGTCACATGGGACCCACATGTCAGCAGCCCACGCAGCCAGGGGTGACGTCACATTGACATCAGCTGCTGACGTCAGTAGCCCAGGCCCCACATGTTAGTGACCCTGACTGTTGACCATTGACCGTTGACCATTGACTCACCGTTGACCTTGACCGGACCCACCTGTCAGTGACCCAATAGCCTTTGGCCCCACCTGTCGGTGTGGACGACGTGGATGACATCATGCTGACATCAGCTGGACCCCACCTATCAGCTCAGAACCATGATGCTGATGTCATGCTGACATCAGCAAGCCACGTGGATCAACCACAGCGTGACACGTGTCAGCCCAGGATTAATTCCGCCTTTTTCCATTTTTAGAAATAGATTTAAACTTCGGAAATTCATAACTAATTCATATGACCTCAGAAAAATATGAAACTAGGACCAAAATTCATCTAAAATCAAGCTCTACGCAATGAACCCATGTTTGAGTGCATTTGGCTCTTTTGAATTTTCATTGCTTCTTTGTGCTATTCTATAGACGTCGCTAACGCGACTATAATGCGATCGTTTGTAGACTTGGAGGAGAATCAGATAGACGAGGATCGTGAGTACCAGTGAGGAGTACAGGAGATGACTACACTGAAGGTGCCACATCCCACCCAATCTCATAGTACCTATTACGCATGGCAAGAATAGACATGCTAGTGCTTTACTTTGTAGTTATGATCACACTATGGTAGGACTTGCATGGTAGTATGCTTTCCTGATGGCCTTTACCTTGACGCAACCTTACCCCTACTCACCCTACTGTTAGGCTAGTCACACGCTTGCTTATTACTTCTACAATGCTTACACTACATTGATGCATGTTGGAACTGGTGATAATTAAACTATGAGGAGAGTGCTGCGTGTGTGACTTGGGTGCATGGAGGGTGAGGGTTGTGTCGACCAAGTTGAAGTATACGACGAGCCTAGGGCAAGTCTTGCCGTGGGGTGCTACCTGGGCACCCCTAGAATGGATACCTATGGTGGGTAAATGGTATATGAGGTGGTCCTGGGTGTGAACCTGTGATGGGAGGAGCCCGGGATGGAGGTGCTGTGGTGGCACGGTAAATGGAAACCCTAATGAAGACATTCTGGCTTGGTCAACCCTAAGGACTTACTAGTACTCAGATTTATCGAGAAGCCTTATGTACCACTCGCCCTATATGGTACAGGACGGTCGGACTACTTGGTAGGATATTGTCACTACTGCTAGGTTGATAGTGGACAGTGCGAGGGAGGTACGGGGTGTGGAGGATATCCCCCACACCCTTCCGAGACTTCATGGAGACCTTGTGGACCCAGCTCATGACTCATAGTTTCAGCCACCCCAGACTAGACTTAGGGTGTACCAGGGCTGAATGGTAGAGTGGCATTATCCTAGGCTAGCAAGCGGCCGGAATCAGCCCAGTTGACGATGGTCAGCGAGGGAGGTGGATCTTGTGGTTTTGTAAAACCTCTGCAGAGTGTATGGTTGATCGATCGATACATGTGCCAATTCGTCGGCAATGGACCTTTCCTGGGTTTCGCTTAAACTAGATAGAGAGATGAGTCCATTCTTTTCTCCCCCTGTGAGTGAGTATTCGGTCGTACCCAGGGGCTACGGGCCTTGAGACAGTGCTGAGAGGGAGTTGGCCTATCGACTCAGTGATGGTATGGTATGGTCATGGTGTGAAGATGGTGGTATGATGATTCCTAGGATCGAAACCTGGCCCTGGAATGGAAATGGGGTGGGATGGGTGTGTGAATGGTGTTAAAACTTGACCAACTGTTAATAAATATTGATATGCTGATACATAGGAAACCCCAGCCTTATAGGTTCCTTTTGATTATATCCAACTTGCATCCAATTTCCACAAAGCAATGCTCATAGGGTTGGGAGTGGCCAGTACAAATCATACTGATAAATTTTGGTATACATGTTCTACTGAGGAGTATAGCTCCGAGGAGTTTGACGGTTGAGGGGTTTGTGCCTACGCTTGAGTTTGGCGATCTTATCATCAAGCTATTCTGAATGAATGCTACTTTTGATTCCGCCAATGCGGCGATGTAATAATTTATATAATTCTGCACTATTGTACTATGATATTATCGTTGTATGGATGTGATATTCAACTAGAATTTGGGTAATATGATCTACCACAGTCTTATTACACTTCAACTCTGTGGATTTCCCTTCGTGGAAATTGGGGTTGTTTCAGTTGGTATCAGAGCCATACTTGACCATAGGACGAAACCCTTAGAAATGGACGATAGAATAGGATGTGAACAGCCCTTCCTTCGGTTATATACCAACCCTGCATTTACTTTTATGCAAGGCTTATCTATTTATTGACCTGCTAACACCTGTCCCTTTGAAACATGTAGATGACAACGAACGTCGACTGGCCGCCTCTAAGACCGCTACCTTTGGACCACGCCAAGCTTACCTTTGACCTACGTGAGCTCAGGGGTTTTGCATAGACCCTCTGCCGAGTTCTCATCACATTAGGTGTCCCCGACGAGCTTGTCAAGGTCACCTTGCACCGGGAAGCTAGCTAAGGAAGGAGGAATCGAAGGACTGATTGTCACCTCAGTGGAGTTCCCAGCTAGCACTACCTTACCTTCTATCCCTAGCTTTCACCGAGTTGACTATAGAGGACACTGTCGAGGAGGGACTGCGAGCTATCTCGCACAAGGCACTTCGCAGAGTGATGAGGGACCACTACAAGCACCTGAAGACGACAGAGTTCCGTCTACTACCCCAGGACCTCGACCTTAGCCTTACCCCTAGTGAGCAGAGTTTCACTAGCCGGCAGAGTTATCCTTGCTAAGGAGGACAGATGCCTTCACGTCTCAGCTATTCACCTACTAGAGCAGGATAGGTATGTGACCCTAGCTAGAGCAGAGGAGACGTCAGGACCAGGCCCTTCTGTGGGAGCACCAGGAGCGAGACTTGTAGGGAACACAGGAGCGAGCTAGTCTACTTGAGACATGTTGCCAAGTTACAGGGCGAGCTCAACTGTCATGATGAAGTCCATAGAGCCGAGGTCGCTGACTTACAGGACAAAGCAGCCGACCTAGGCAACAGGAACTGCTACCTCAATAGCAAGGTCTTGGAGCTACAGAGTGAGTTGGATGACAAGAAGGCCGAGTTCAACCGCAGAGGAGACAGAGAGAGATCCAAGGGGATTGATATGCTAAAGATCCAATCTTGGAACAAGACCCTGACTCAGGAGCTAGAGGAGTTCAGGAAGAAGGCTGTTCGCAACCAGGGTCACCTGATCGAGGCACTTAGGCAGACCGAGTACCTACAGGACAAGTGTGAGAGGACATGGCAAGCTTGGTAGAAGTCTGATAGGAAGCGCCTCAGGGAGATGAAGGGTATGTGGGATCAGCTACCCAAGGAGATTCACAGCAAGACGAAGCCTAGGATAGAGGAGTTTGAGTTAGCCCTAACAAGCCTAAACCTAGATGCCTGCCCTACCCTACCTAGAGCCAAGCCTATAGAGGAGCTTGCCGAGGCCTTAAAGTACATGTCCCTGACTTCACAAGTTTGACGAGGAGATCGAGATCGAGAACAGTCGTATCCTAGCTACGGTGTACGAGTTAGAGTAGATGACCCTGCGTGGTCATGAGTCATGTCAGTAGCTTTCATAAGTTGTACCCCATGATGTACCCCTTATGAAATGTATAATGAGACACTATGCGTAGAACGATTCTCGCACGTCTTCAAGTGTAGCTACTGGAGATGATGCTATGTAATAAAACCCATGTAATGAATGTTTCGGATCTTATTGCATCTTTATGAATCTTATTGCTTCTTTGTAATGAGTGTTGGATAGCATAAATGTTTTTCTTTAAATCATCAAAATCATGTAATCATATGAAATTATAAGCACAAATGGCATAAGCACTAAAATTCTCTATGATCTGTGTTGCAGATGCCGAACCACCGTTCTAATCGCCTAATGAATCGAGGATGTGCGCCCACCCTTGAACTAGTTGAACCCAATGGGGGACGTGGTGGCAACAACCGTGGCCAGTGGCCGTGGCCGTGGACGTGGAGGGATACCCTTCCACCTAGAGAATACTCCGCCGCCTGAGGAGAACATTCCTCCTCCACCACCACCAAACTTGGTAGAAGTGATGGCACAATAGACCTAGCTTCTTGCAACTCTTGTTGAAGGAGCGAACCGTCACTAGGGAGGTCAGTAGAATGACTTCTAAAGGAAGCTAGAAGGATTTCTGAAGCTAAGGCCACCTACCTATGATGGCACCGACCCTGACCCGCTTATAGCCGATGACTGGCTCAAGGAGATGGAGAAGAAGCTTGATCTCACCACTTTCACTGATGATGAGTGTGTTGGAGCAGCCACACACCAGCTCATGAGTGCAGCACGCGCCTGGTGGGATAGTTTTAGTGATTCCCATGAGGACCCTGCCCACATCTCATGGGATGAGTTCACTAAATCATTCACTGAGTACCACATTACCAAGGGTATCATGGAGGCCAAAGCTGAGGAGTTTCGTAACATCAAGATGGGAAAGGATAGGGTGACTGAGTACACTACCCGTTTGACTAACCTTCTGCGCTATGCGCCTCCCTATGTTGTGAACTCAGAGAAAGAGAAGCTATACTATTACCGCAAGGGACTTAACCCGCACATCAAGCTGAAGTTTGGCGGTATTGAGAGTAACACATTGCGTGCTCTGGTGGATCGCTGCATCCAGATCGAGAAGGACCATGCTAAAGCTAGAGAAGAGTACAGGGAGAGGAAGCGTAAGCCTGAGGAGTCTCTCTGTGGTCATGATCGCAAGAGGTTCCGCAGAGATGCACCATCCAGGGAATGCTCTCGCCACAACAGGGATGACAACCCTAGATCGAGTAGGGGTAGTGGAGGTTACACCGCCAAATACTCCCGCCCTGCTCAGGATCGTTACACTCAGGACCGTTTCAACCGTCCCCGCTCAGCGAATGAACGCCCAGTACAGAACCGCTCCGCACCAAGCACTGGAAACTGGAAGGCACCCACGCCAACCCCTACAGGCGGTACGCCTTTCACCTGCTTTGCTTGTGGCCAACCAGGTCACAAAGCCACTGAGTGCCCTCAGAACTCAGCTACTCAGAAGTCTTAGCTCAAGGGATCTGCTACTCGTGGACATCTCAACCATCTGGACGCTGAGGAAGCACAAGTTGCCCCTGACGTGGTGTACGGTATGTTTTTAGTTAATGGCAATACTGCATCAGTTCTATTTGACTCTAGAGCAACTTGTTTATACATATCATCCAAGTTTGCACGAGAGCATGACCTGCCTATAACCCCACGTGAAGAGCCTATCATCACCAGCTCACCTTTAGGAGACCTTAAATGCACCCACATCTGCAAGAAAGTGAGTCTTACCATTGAGGGCCTTATCTTTAAAGCCGATCTAACCCTGTTACCTTCCACTAGCCTAGATGTCATCCTAGGTATGGATTGGTTAACCATTCACCAAGGTATCATATCATGTTCACCTAGATACGTCCAAGTGACCCACCCATCAGGCCAAGTCATTAGATGTGAACCCTAGTCTAGGAAAGTCCACTTCTATCCTATGTGCCCTTAAAGCAAGTTCAAAATCACAAAAAGAGGAGAAGACAGTTCATGATGTGCCAGTAGTCAGAGACTATCCCTGATGTATTCCCTGAAGAATTACTGAGTATGCCACCAGACCGTGATGTAGAGTTCATCATTGATCTGTTGCCGGGAACGGGACCCATTGCCAAGAGACCCTATCGCATGTCAGTTGATGAACTGGCTGAGCTCAAGAAACAGCTTGATGAGCTCATCTCAAAGGGATATATCAGACCCAGTGCTTCACCCTGGGGATCCCCTATTCTGTTTGTCAAGAAGAAGGATGGCTCAATGAGAATGTGCATTGATTACCAGAACTTGAACGCAGTCACCATCAAGAACAAGTACCCCCTGCCAAGAATTGATGATCTGCTTGATTAGCTTTGAGGTGCCAAGTATTTCTCCAAGATTGATCTTAGATCTAGCTATCATCAGATGAAGATTCGAGAAAGTGATATCCCAAAGACAGCTTTTGTGACTAGGTATGGGCAGTTTGAGTTCACTGTGGTGTCCTTTGGACTCACGAATGCTCCCGCATACTTCATGAACATGATGAATAAAGTTTTCATGGATGAACTGGATAAGTTCATGGTGGTATTCATTGATGACATCCTTGTCTATTCACCCACCGCTGAAGAACATGAACATCATATGAGAATTGTGCTCGAGAAATTAGCCCAACATCAGCTCTATGTAAAGTTCAGCAAATGTGAGTTTTGGCTATAGGAAGTTGCCTTCCTAGGCCATGTACTATCAGCTGAAGGTGTCGCAGTTGACCCAGCCAAGATTGAAGCTGTGAAAGAGTGGGATCAACCCCGTAATGTGACAAAAGTCAGAAGTTTCTTGGGATTGGCTGGATATTATCGCCGATTCATCGAAAACTTCTCCAAGATAGCCCGTCCAATGACCAATCTTCTGAAGAAGACCAAGGAGTTTGAATAGATGCCCGAGTGCGAACAAAGCTTCTAGGAATTGAAATAGAAGCTTACCACAACTCCTATGCTAGCATTGCCTGATATCAGCAAAAATTTCGTAGTCTATTGTGATGCATCCCGTCAAGGACTTGGTTGTGTATTGATGCAAGATGGAAGAGTGATAGCATATGCGTCTCGACAGTTGAAAGAACACGAGAACCGTTACCCTACTCATGATCTTGAGTTAGCAGCAGTTGTGCATGCATTGAAGATCTAGAGATACTACTTGATAGGCAACAAGTGTGATATCTATATGGATCACAAGAGCTTGAAGTACTTTTTCACTCAAGAAGATTTGAACATGAGGCAATGCCGTTGGCTAGAGTTGATCAAGGACTATGACCTAGAAATTCACTATCATCCGGGAAAAGCTAATGTAGTCACAGATGCTCTTAGTCGCAAGAGCTACTATCACACTTTGATCACTGAATCCGTACCACCTGAGCTCAAGGAAGAGATTGATGATTTCCAACTTGAGATACTACTGCACGGCTTGTTGAATGAGCTCCTGCATACAGTATGATCTCACAGAACGCATCCGTCAAGCTCAGAAAAATTGTGAAGAAATCAAATATCTCTGTGGTCTAATGAAACTAGGCTATAAGACCAACCACCATGAAGATAAAAAAGGAACCATCTAGGTTCAAGAACAGAATCTGTGTTCCATCTGACCTAGTGCTATGAGAGGAAATTCTGTCAGAAGCTCACGATTCTAAGTACTGTATCCACCCAGGAGGTTCAAAAATGTATCAAGATTTGAAGAAACACTTTTGGTGGAAAGGCATGAAGACAGACATTGTAGGACATGTGGCACAATGTGACACCTATAATAGGGTCAAGGCTAAACATCAAAGGCCTGCAGGTTTGCTAAAGCCTCTTGACGTTCCCGAGTGGAAATGGGAGAGCATATCCATGGATTTCATAGTTGGATTGCCCCGTTCATAGAAAGGCAATGATTCCATCTGGGTGATTGTTGATCGCTTGACCAAAGTTGCTCACTTTGTACTAGTTAAGACCAAGACCAATGCCGAAAAACTAGCAGATCTATACATTGAACATATTCTCAGACTGCATGGAGCTCCCTCTAGTATTGTATCTGATCGTGGCCCTCAGTTTGTGTCTCAATTTTGGGAAGCCCTACACAAGTCCATTGGAACCAAACTTGACTTCAATATCGCTTATCATCCACAGACAGATGGACAGACTGAATGAGTAAATCAGATCTTAGAAGACATGCTTCGCGCTAGTGTACTGAATTATGGCTCTAATTGGGAGAGATGCTTACCCTATGCAGAATTTTCTTACAACAACAGCTACCAAGCTAGTATCAAGATGTCGCCGTTTGAAGCTCTGTATGGTAGACCTTGAAAGACACCTTTGATGTGGTCCCAACCAGGAGAAAGATCGTTCTTTGACTCCGCTAAGATTCAAGATGCCGAAGAAGGAGTTGCTCAAGTAAGAGAGAATTTGAGAATTGCTCAAAGTCAATACAAGAGCTATGTTGACAAAAGGAGAAGAGAACTTGAGTTTAATGTGGGGGATGTCGTCTATCTCAAGGTATCCCCGCTACGTGGGACTGTCAGATTCCATGTGAAAGGAAAGCTTGCCCCTAGATTTGTTGGCCCATACAAGATTTGCAAAAAGATTGGAAAGCTCGCCTACAAACTCGAGCTACCTGAGGAATTGGTGGGTGTACATCCCGTATTCCATGTCTCATAGCTACGCAAGTGTTTAAGAGTACCTGATGAAGTAGTTCCAACTGATACACTTGACATTCAAGATACACTTGAGTATAAAGAACATCCTATCAGAATTCTAGGCAGAGATACCAAAGAGACCCGTAGCAAGACTATTCCTATGTGCAAGATCCAATGGAGCAATCACAGAGAGAGAAGCAACATGGGAGAAAGAGTCGGACCTCCGGCTACGATATCCTTACCTCTTTGAAGAGTACGTTACACTTTAATCTCGAGGACGAGATTCTGTTAAGGGGGTAGGACTGTAACAACCCAAAAATCCATACACCCAAAAATACCAACTACAAATTTTTTTTTAGAACTCCCATGTGATGATGAGTGTCATGTATAGAAACCCAACCTAAGAAATGTATTAGGTCTGATCCAACCAAGACAACACATAAGCATGGCATGTCATTTGTTGATTATGATTATTTAATTTCTAACAAAATAAAATGTTGCATACAATGTTAACTTAAATTATGATTTGGATTCTCATTTGCTTTATGTTATGCTTAACAATTCCATTAAAGTAATAAACCATAAAGTTATTATTAAACAAAATTCCCTAAACTCCAATGAACAAGTTACCTCAATTTTAAATTCAAATTCTAAACCAAATTTGAATTCAAACAATGGAAAAGAAATGAAAAACAGAAAAAAGAAAAGGAGAAAAAGGCCTCCTAGCCAGCTGCTCGGGCCAACCCGTGCGACCAACTACCAGCCTAGCCCTCCACTTCTCCCCCTCCGCTGGCCCACGCGCGCGTAGTAGCAGGCCGGCCCCAACTCGCGTGCAACAGCCTAGCTCATGGCCCAGCGCATCGCCCATGGCCGCGCGCCCTGCTGCCTTCGCCAGCTGCCGCTGCCACTTGGCCCCACGCATCAGCCACACGTCGCCCACGCCCGCGCGTTTTCCCCGTCTCACTTGCAGCCGCTGCCGCTGGACCCTCGCATGTCAGCCCTCATGTTCTTCTTCTCCACGCCACGCTCAACCGCCGCGCGACCAAGAGCCGACAGCGGTGGCAGGGGCGGGCCAGGGGTCATGCCCAGGGGTATGGTCCTGTCTCCCCCTTGGCGCATCACCCATGCGACCTTCGCGCCAACCACCCCATGCCACAATGCCGTTCGATGCCCACAGTGCATCACCAACCGTCCGCCCATCCGCTGAAGATGGAGCTCAGAGCTCCGGCTATAAAGCCATGCCCAGAGCCCTAGGGTTCTCCCAACGCCCCGCCGCCATCCGTGGTGGCCGACCACAGCAAACCTGAGCCAAGAGAGAAGAGTGGGGGAGAAAGGGGGGAAACATTGACGCCGCTGCGAAGGGGAAAAGCTCGTCGAAGTCGCTGAAGCCGAGGGCGACGCCGTCGTCTACATCACCGACGTGGTTCGGCACGGCACTGCACGGCTACCAGAGCTACATGGCCTTGAATCGACACGGCACCACCATCCATTCCTCCATGCCACCCACGGTGAGCCCTCCTTCTGGTCTCTCTCTACTGCCGACCTCACCGTCGGCCGTGGCGCTCCACACCTGGAGAGCGTAGGCCAGCACCTTGTCTCCGGCCACTAGGAACACACGCACCCACGCACACCCCACGACCATGCTGTGACCACCCTGTGGGAGCCCCCTTGATCACCCGTGCGCATCGCCGTCGTCACCCTGTCGCCATGGCCGCTGGAGCCCCACCGGCCACCAGGAAACCGAAGCCCCACCTCGAGCTCGGGATGCCCTCGCCGCGTCCACACGAAGCCATAGAAGCCTCATCTGCCCAGCACTAGCCACTGGAGGGCCTGCGTGCGCGGCCTCACCATCGGCGAGCACTGCCGAGCCACCGGCCAGCCGTGGCCAATGCACTAGAGGACCTCGACAACCACTTAGACCTCAGGATCATGATCGCCGTGGCCCGGGGAAGCTTTCCCCCTCCCCAATCGGACACCAGCACTACCACGGAGGCTCACCGGGCACTCAGCCACCGACGGGAGCACCACCGCGCAAGAAAATAGGGGAACACCCCCTCACCGGCCACCCATGCATGAGCTCGGTGCACGTGAGCCGAGCCAAGGAGAAGAGACGGTGGACTTGGTCCACCATGCGCCCTGCCGTAAGACCATGGACCATGAGCACTGGTCCACCGTGAGCCACACGGTGTGAGCCAGCGCTGTGGATGAAGCCCAATAAGAGCCCACGGCCATGACGTGGCAGCGTCACAGTGTGCCATGTGTCCGGCCCTGCCCGGCCCAGACTGGCCCAACCCGAAGCCCGTTTGAGACCCAGCCGTGTTGACCGTTGACTGGTCAACGTTGACCATTGACCTGGCCCCACATGTCAGTGACATGGACACTTTGGACCCACACGACAGGTGCTGACATCATGCTGACGTCACATGGGACCCACATGTCAGCAACCCACACAGCCAAGGGTGATGTCATGCTGACGTCACGTTGACATCAGCTACTGACGTCAGCAGCCCAGGCCCCACGTGTTCAGTGACCCTAACTGTTGACCGTTGACCATTGACCATTCACTCGCCGTTGACCGACGTTGACCTTGACCGGACCCACCTGTCAGTGACCCAATAGCCTTTGGCCCACTACAAGATTTTCGGTCTACTAGCAACGCCAAAAAAAGTGTAGCAAAAGACCCAAAAATGGTGGCCATAGTAATTTTGCTACCAATTTTTTTTGGTTAAATGTCGTTGCACTTGTAAGGGTAGCAATAGCATAATGCAATGGGTTACATTTTAGTTGCGACACACAGCCCCTCTATTGCAACACTTTTGACGCTTTTGCAACACCTGGTGAGTGTTGTAACAAAAGCAATTGCAACCACTATGGGTGTGGTAATAGTATCAATTGCAACGAACTAGGCGTTGCTAGCGATACGTATTGCGACACGCTGGTCGTGTAGCAACACAATGCAAGCGCAACGCAACACAGGTGTTGCAATCGTGGTTGTTGCTACGCAGAGAAAGCATTGCAATAGAGGTTCTCTATTGCCACGTCGCCTAAATGGTTGCTATAGGTGGCTTAGGTTATTGCAACATCTCTTCAGGTTGGTTGCTACAGAGAGGTCGTATATTGCCACGTTTCTGAATGGTTGCTATAGATGGCATAGGCTATTGCCACGTTACTTAGGTTGGTTGCTACAGACAGGTCATCTATTGCCACGTTACTAACTATTTGGTTGCTATAGGTAGATTCCTCTATTGCCACCGTCATCTTTTTGTAGTTGCAAGAGATAGTTTCTCTATTGCCACGATTATCGTACCTATTGCCACGACTAAATGTGGTTGTTATATGTGCCATCATATATTGCAACGCCAGATTAATATATTAATAATTCATGTTGCGACACTTTGTTTGGTAGCTTAAATTAATAATCGCAAAACGACAAATACATAATGAAGGAAGCATCGACATCCATTAAAACGAAATATAATTTGTTCATACAAAATCTTTAACAAAACACACCGAGTGTCAAACTAAATGAGAACACAAGTAGATAGCTTAACACATAATAATGTGTTAAGCACAGACAACTGTTTGAACTCATTCGAATCAAAAGACTAATATCTACTGTAGCAGCGAAGGTTCCCTTGATATGTATGTTGGCCATCGTCCCACCATTCGCATGCTCCTTCTCAAACTCAAGATTCCTCCTGAAAAAATCATTGACATGCATTAGTTAAACTGAGACTAGTGGTGGCAAAGCTAATTGAACACTGAAGCAAAACACGAGCTACAGTACTAGAGTTCTGTGAGCTGCAGTACTATCAACCACTAGTACAGTGCCCGTGCTAACGCCATGTTTATTTCAGGATACACATGAAAACAATCAAACAACGATATTTTTTATTGTTTTGGCTACCAGTAAACTTTCAACTCGGAAGTAACAGTAGCAGAAGCAGCATGAAAGAACCAAGTTAATCAACTCGGCAAAATCGGCGTAGTAGGTAACCGGCCATTTGACCACATCGAGCAGTTTGATCGTTGAAAGAGCATCATAATTACTTTAACACTTACTTATGTTAATGAACAGCTCTACGATTCCTCTGATTCCGAATCTGACACTGAGCGCCTTGCCACTGTCAATGAAACTTGATGATGAGAACCTTGCGGTGAAGACTACCTCAAGTTGGTCAGCAGCAGAACAACCTCCAGTTGATTCAGTATAAGTACAAAACAATGTATCTGTGGTGCTGACCAAAATAATGTGGCCATCAAGACCGACAACACACTTATTAGGTCTTCTAAAAAAATTGTTCAGAAATAGTTTGAAGGGTGGACTGTTGACAGTACAAAAATAGTTTTGGCTAAAAAGTATAATGCCCGTGCTAACGCTACGGCATCTAGAAAATCAAATAACATATAAAAAGCAAAAACATCTTGAATTTTATTGCTCACATTCATGAGATCCATCGTCTCATCTTGCATGTTTTGGTAGATAACAGAAACAAGGTAAATTCGAGGCAGCCAATTGTATATTAAATATTAGTATTTAAAAGAAATGGTAAATATCACTTGCATATGACACAATTCAGCTATGACATGATGTCGTTAGGGTAAAAAATAACACTAGAAAAATTCCAGCTTGTATGAATTGGTCTTCCATTCAGTTTCAGCCGCTTGCACACGTCCTATATCAATCCTGCACCAAGAGAGTATTATATATTTGCTACTGATCAAGTATTCACAAATAGTGCAGTGGTATATGTAAGCTCAAGGATTTGACTATTTACTTAGTTGGTAGTTGACCTAGGATTGAAATATGAAGGCAAAGAAAATCATTTGCTTAAGCTGAAGGCCTTTACGGTTGCAGACTTGCAGTGCATCACCAGGAAAACTAAAAGGGATGACTATTTCTTCAATTCAGAGACAATTGGATTATTGTTCATGTGCTCTGAAAATTCAATCTCTGTGTACTGAAAACAGAGGGTACCAACTGAAAACAAAAGCCATTTTATTCATTGCTGAATATACACACTCCAGGCAAGATCAGACACTTGATATTAGCCTTTGTTAATAGAACAGGTCGCTAACTTACCCTCTCCTCCATGATCCATAGCATTGCCTACGGTATGAACATCTACATCTTCTGAAAGCAGCAAAAAAGAGTGGGCTGAAATCAATTTCCATGATTCACTATTGCCATCTGAAAAAATAACCAGTCCTAAACACTGAAATTTAACAACATAAATCTGACCATAATTGAAACAGTCTTGTAGGTGTTCTTCATCCAACTCACATGAACTCTCTAGATAGACAAAATCAAAGCTGGCTACAGGAAATTAAGCTACTGATCTCTGAAGTCCGACACCAATTGAAACTCCATACCGATCTATGAAATCCAACAACTGTAGATATCTGAAAACATTCCGTGCTAAGGAATTGAAACTCAAAAAACCTGACTTACCCTGCATTCCGGTTGCAATAGCAGGGTCTCCATCTCCTCCTTAAAAAATATACTGTACAATTTCTATTCATGAGAAACAATGATAAACTTACAAAAGGCATCAATATCTAGTCATGAGAAACTTAGCAAAACATGGTTTTCTATTTTACGATTTTTTTTGTGATTTAAAAAGGAGAGCAATGATAATTCCATTGATAATTGACTATATCCATTGTATGAATGGTTAAAACGAACTATCGAGAAAATATTTATAGGCTATCACCAAGCGAAGCTAAAAATTACTGATTTGTCATCCAGGCCATATATTCCTTTGAAAAAATTAGCGATCTTGAATGTTTCATATGAAAAATATATATATTTTAACAACTGATCCCACTATCATCACAGGAATACAAAAGCAATCAGAAAAAGTGAAGCTCAAAAGCATTCAGAAATTAAGCGGGAGATATTTTTATAAGAGTGAAAAAGTTGCAGCATTCAGCTCAAACTGAAAGACCTTTTGCATTGAGAACTTGCGTGGGAGACTGGGAGCCAGAACGCTGAGCCAATTAGTTGGGAAGCAACCACAAGAATGCAAGATGAGCAGAGCCAGCGAAGAGAGACAGCCACACCACAGGTCCTGAAACTCCTTGCGGATGCTGTAGTCCGCCAGGGTGCGTTCGTCCTACGGCTGCTTCCCAGAGAAGATGAGCTTCTGCTTGTACGACGCCATGCCTGAGCACAAGAAAACGTAACAAAGTTGGTAAACAGAAATAGGAAATTCTAAAGGAATTAGATTGGAACGAAATCAGAAACAATGGACCTTTTCCAATTGTGTTTAATGATGAAGAACAAAGAGCCACCAAATCTAACAGAAGCCACTTGCCGGATGCAACCAAGCTCGATTACGCAAGAAGAAAGACCACACAAAATCCTCTCCTCTTCTCCCCGGATCCAAAAAAAAAGTTGTCACCCAGGTCGATCCCACGAAGCAAGAGCGGAGGGCCGTCGCGGTCAGGGGATGGCGATGGCCGCGGTGGAGGCGGGGAAGCAGCCGACGTCACGGGCGCGCTCGAGCTGGCAGCTGTAGAGCGTGACCTGCTGGGGGCTGGCGGTCGTGAGCACGACGGCGTCCATGCCTTCCGCAGCATTGCCGCCTTCTCCTCCGCCATGCGCGCCCTCCATCGCCGCGGGCATGAGTCCATCACCTCAGGCGCCTTCGGCCGGTCGCTGGCCAACACCGGTGGGGCGGGGGAACCCTAGCCGCGGGATCCCCCCGCTCCTCGTACTCGTCCACGCCGCTGCCGCGCGCTCTGGATTCCGCGCGCTTCGAAGAGGAGCTGAGCCGCGCCTCGTGGCGGAAGGAGAGAGGAGGTTTTAGGGGAGGAGGAGGAGAGGGGGCGACGGCGATGCGCGTACGGCGGCGGCGAACGGGAGGCGGAGATCCGCGTCGGGGCAGAGAGAGAGACGCGTTTCATTTTTTGGGAAAATAAAGACAGCTTGCAGAGGGATCGAACCGTGGCCGCCTGGTTTGGGCGTGGGCCGTGGGGGGCTGGGGTCGGAGCCTCGGAGGGAGGGCGGACGTGGGCGCTAGGCGCGGGCGGGCGTTGGGGGCGATCCAAACAAGGAGCACCGTCGGATTTACACGATTAATGAGAGAGAATGGCTAAGAGAGAATCTGGTGTATTCGTTTTGATGGTGTTATATTTTTAGGTGTATTTATGAGTATGGATGTAGCATAGGTCATGACTGTGGAGTAGGCATTTATTGTGTGGCTGTAGATTTATTCTAACTGGTGTATTATAGGGTAGGGTAGATGAACTTTGAAGCGTAAAGCAAATATAAACATACATGCAGCTGCCTCCCAAGACATTTTATGAGCACAAATACATCCATATATATTTCTAATCAGCAAGAAGAAACTAAGCCTGGACCATATTTAGGAGCAGAACAAAAGAATAGCTATGTACTTCTCCAAAAGGACTATATGTTCCTTTTTAATGCAAAGAGAGATAAAAGGTTTCACATAGTACCTGTGTATTCTTTTTGGACAATGCAGATCTTTTCCTAGCCGCAGTTTCCTTCAGTTGCTTTGCTATAGTATAAACAGCACCCGAATTCGCTGCCAAATTACTTCTAGTCATGCGCCCTCTAGTGAGACATTCTTCAGCTGCGGAAGAAGGGGGTTGTTGTTCTGGCTGGCTGGTTTCTTGGGTAACCTGAAAATAAATGGTTGGTGGTAAAAATTACACCCCTTGACAAGAATATGACATGCATGTTACAATTAAACATTCTTCAATTATCATCAAACTACCTGCTGACTATTCACATATAAATAATAAATAATACAGTACAAAATTTTATAATTATTTTTTATAAATATATTTACATATACAATAACTAAAACAACTACAACAGTTTAAAATTGTAAAATTGAACCTTTAAAAATGGGGGAAAAATTTTAATTTTAAAAAATTAAAATCAAAACTACTAAAAAAATTTTGAGACACCAAATGATCTCAAATGAAAATTTGATAAACATCAAAGTTGTTCAACTCATTAAGATCTACAACTTTTATTTTGGTCATCTTGTCATTTGATTAAATTTGAACCTTTCAAATTTAAAATTTTAAAAAATGACAAGTTCGAACCAAAATTTGAGACCCAAAATGATTTCAACATAAAAAGTGATGAATACCAAAGTTGTTCAACTCATTAATATCTACAACTTTATTTTAGTCATCTTGTCATTTGACAAAATTTGAACCTTTTAAATTTAAAATTTTGAAAAACTACAAGTTCGAACCAAAATTTGAGACCCAAATTGATTTCAACATAAAAAGTGATGAATACCAAAGTTGTTCAAATCATGAATATCTGCAACTTTTATTTTTGTCATTTCTTCATTTAACAAATTCTTAGCACACATTATTCACTAATCTTACAGATGTCTCATATAGTTTATAAAACCTTATGAGAGATGTGTCACATTTGTGAACAATGTCAGTACCACTTTGTCATATGAAGAAATGACCAATACAAAAGTTGTAGATCTTGATAAGTTATTCAACTTTGGTATTTATCACTTTTTCAGCTGAAATCATTTGGGGTACCAAATCTTGTCTGAAGTTGCATTTTTTTGAAATTCAAAATTTAAATTGCTCAAACTTTTCATATGTATATATTGACAAAACCAACAAAATAAATTGATAGAGAATGATTTTAGAAAATTTTAGGAAAAAAAATCATCAGATTTGGAGTTAGTATGAGGAAGAAAAACGAGTTACAAAGTTAACCCACAGATTAAAAAAAGAAATCACACTGTTCACTATGATCATGTAAGGATCATCTAGAACAGTGTGATTTCTCTTTTTAATATGTGGGTAAACTTTGTAACTAGTTTTTCTCCCTCATACTAACTCCAAATGTGATGGTTTTTTTCCTAAAATTTTCTAAAATCATGCTTCAGCATTTACGTTTGATCAAACTTGGATGTGACAATGTTTTACACATTTTAAAATTTGAAATTTGAAATTTGACAAGTTCAAACCAAATTTTCAAACCCTAAACTATTTCAGATGTAAAAGTGATGAATACAAAAGTTGTTCAACTCATCAAGATCTACAACTTTTATTTTTATCATCTTGTCATTTGACTAAATTTGAACCTTTCAAATTTGAAATTTTAAAAAATGACAAATTCGAACCAAAATTTGAGACCCAAAATAATTTCAACATAAAAAGTGATGAATATAAAAGTTGTTCAACTCATCAAGATCTACAACTTTTATTTTTATCATCTTATCATTTGACTAAATTTGAACCTTTCAAATTTGAAATTTTAAAAAATGATAAGTTCGAACCAAAATTTGAGACCCAAAATAATTTCAACATAAAAAGTGATGAATACCAAAGTTGTTCAACTCATTAATATCTACAACTTTTATTTTAGTCATCTTGTTATTTGATAAAATTTGAACCTTTTAAAATTAAAATTTTGAAAAACGACAAGTTCGAACCAAAATTTGAGACCTAAATTGATTTCAACATAAAAAGTGATGAATACCAAAGTTATTCAACTCATGAATATCTGTAACTTTTATTTTGGTCATTTCTTCATTTGACAAATTCTTAGTACACATTATTCACTAATCTTACACATGTCTCATATAGTTTATAAAACCTTACGAGAGATGTGTCACATTTGTGAACAATGTCAGTACCACTTTGTCATATGAAGAAATGTCCATTACAAAAGTTGTAGATCTTGATAAGTTATTCAACTATAGTATTTATCACTTTTTCAGCTGAAATCATTTGGGGTACCAAAATCTTGTCTGAAGTTGCATTTTTTTGAAATTCAAAATTTAAATTGCTCAAACTTTTCATATGTATATATTGACAAAACCAACAAAATAAATTGATAGAGAATGATTTTAGAAATTTTTAGGAAAAAAAACCATCAGATTTGGAGTTAGTATGAGAAAGAAAAACTAGTTACAAAGTTGACCCACAGATTAAAAAAAGAAATCACACTGTTCACTATGATCATGTAAGGATCATCTAGAACAGTGTGATTTCTCTTTTTAATCTGTGGGTAAACTTTGTAACTAGTTTTTCTCCCTCATACTAACTCCAAATGTGATGTTTTTTTTTCTAAAATTTTCTAAAATCATGCTTCAGCATTTACGTTTGATCAAACTTGGATGTGACAATGTTTTACACATTTTAAAATTTGAAATTTGAAATTTGACAAGTTCAAACCAAATTTTCAAACCCTAAATGATTTCAGATGTAAAAGTGATGAATACAAAAGTTGTTCAACTCATCAAGATCTACAACTTTTATTTTGGTCATCTTGTTATTTGACTAAATTTGAACCTTTCAAATTTTGGCTGCTATTTATTCGTGCGCCATCAGTAGGGGCGGCTGGTGATTCAGCCGCCCCTACAGTTGGGCACTGCAGGGGCGGCTGGTGATTGAGCCGCCCCTACAGATCAGCCCCAACTGTAGGGGCGGCTTAGGTTACCTAGCCGCCCCTACAGTGCCATCTGTAGGGGTGGCTGGGCTGCTGGGGCCCGAGGACGCCCACTGTAAGGGCGCCTCAACCCCAGCCGCCCCTATAGTAAAAACGCCCCCGTTCCTACTGTACGAATCTGGAGTAGTGCATGTGACCGATGGTGCACGGTCAGGCATTTACTATCGCTAACAAAGTGACCAACCACCCCGGTACAACTTCAAGTACTAATTAACATCCACGCATACTTAACATCAAGTACTTAACAGCAACTACTACTTAACAGAAAGTTTCAGACACCAGGCATAAGGACGGAGATGCCGAGATGGGGCCAGGGTTGGGGCGTTTTATAACTCATAAGGTCTTCAATCATATCAAATAAATTATAACCTGAGTTACAACGAACACACCTACATAGCGCAGTGGTGGAGAAGGTTTTATCTGAACCAGAGCTCCATGGTTTGAATCCTGTGGGGAGCACTTTTTAATTTTAATATATGCGTCCCCAATTCTTTTCTTTCCATACTTTTTTTTAAGTTTTAAATTCGTTGCAATTATCAAAGTATATTGCAACCAAAAATAAGCGTTGCACTTGAACACAATTTTCGCTTCGACCCCATAGATTTCGTTGCAATAAAATTTAGCACTTGCAACAATATCAAAGTATATTGCAACTGCCAAAAAAGGTTGCAATTGACCCCCACTTTTGCTTCGCCTCCAAGAGTTCTCGTTGCATTAAGTATCTAGCATTTGCAACGCTTGTCAAATTTTATGCAACACAAAAAAACCGTAGCAATAGTCAAAACCAAATGCAACTAACGTAAATGTAGTTGCAGTACTACCACACAATTGCAACCAAAATCAAGTCTACTGCAACCATTTTTCACCATTGCAATATCGTCCACCAAATGTAACAGAGCTTTGCAACATCTTGAAAACCATTGTATTAAAGGCATGTATCGCTACCATTTTTTAGAATGGTTGTAATACAACAATCTCTGGCAACCAAATTTTCTACGTTGCAATTCTTCGGCGTTGCAGTAGACCGAAAATCTTGTAGTGGCCCCACCTGTCGGTGTGGACGATGTGGATGACGTCATGCTGACGTCAGCTAGACCCCACCTATCAGCTCAGGAACTGTGATGCTGACGTCATGCTGATGTCAGCAAGCCACGTGGATCAACCACAGCGTGACACGTGTCAGCCTAGGATTAATTCAGCCTTTTTCCATTTTTAGAAATATATTTAAACTTCGGAAATTCATAACTAATTCATATGGCCTCAGAAAAATACGAAACTAGGACCAAAATTCATCTAAAATCAAGCTCTACGCAATGAACCCATGTTTGAGTGCATTTGGCTCTTTTGAATTTTCATTGCTTCTTTGTGCTATTCTATAGACATCGCTAACGCGACTATAATGCGATCATTTGCAGACTTGGAGGAGAATCAGACAGACAAGGATCGTGAGTACCGTGAGGAGTACGGAGATGACTACACTGAAGGTGCCACATCCCACCCAATCTCATAGTACCTATTACGCATGGCAAGAATAGACATGCTAGTGCTTTACTTTGTAGTTATGATCACACTATGGTAGGACTTGCATGGTAGTATGCTTTCCTGATGGCCTTTACCTTGACGCAACCTTACCCCTGCTCACCCTGCTGTTAGGCTAGTCACACGCTTGCTTATTACTTCTACAACGCTTACACTACATTGATGCGTGTTGGAACTAGTGATAATTAAACTATGAGGAGAGTGCTGCGTGTGTGACTTGGGTGCATGGAGGGTGAGGGTTGTGTCGACCAAGTTGGAGTATATGATGACCTAGGGCAAGTCTTGCCATGGGGTGCTACCTAAGCACCCCTGGAATGGATACCTGTGGTGGGTAAATGGTATATGAGGTGGTCTTGGGTGTGAACCTGTGATGGGAGGAGCCCGGGATGGAGGTGCTGTGGTGGCATGGTAAATGGAAACCCTGATGAAGACATTCTGGCTTGGTCAACCCTAAGGACTTACTAGTACTCAGATTTACCGGAAGCCATATGTACCACTCGCCCTATATGGTACGGGACGGCCGGACTACTTGGTAGGATATTGCCACTACTGCTAGGTTGATAGCGGACAGTGCGAGGGAGGTACGGGGTGCGGAGGATATCCCTCACCACCCTTTTGAGACTTCATGGAGACCTTGTGGACCCAGCTCACGACTCACAGTTTCAGCCACCCCAGACTAGACTTGGGGTATACCAGGGCTGAATGGTAGAGTGGCATTATCCTAGGCTAGCAAGCGGTCGGAATCAGCCCAGTTGATGATGATCAGCGAGGAAGGCGGATCTTGTGGTTTTGTAAAACCTCTGTAGAGTGTATGGTTGATCGATCGATACATGTGCTGATTCATCGGCAATGGACCTTTCCTGGGTTTCGCTTAAACTAGATAGAGAGATGAGTCCTTTTCTCCCCCTGTGAGTGAGTATTCGGTCATAGCCAGGGGCTACGGGCCTTGAGACAGTGCTGAGAGGGAGTTGGCCTATCGACTGAGCGATGGTATGGTATGGTGATGGTGTGAAGATGGTGGTATGACGATTCCTAGGATCAAAACCTGGCCCTAGAATGGAAAATGGGGTGGGATGGGTGTGTGAATGGTGTTAAAACTTGATCAACTGTTAATAAATACTGATATGCTGATACATAGGAAACCCCAGCCTTATAGGTTCCTTTTGATTATATCCAACTTGCATCCAATTTCCACAAAGCAATGCTCATAGGGTTGGGAGTGGCCAGTACAAATTATACTGATAAATTTTGGTATACAGGTTCTACTGAGGAGTATAGCTCCGAGGAGTTTGACGGTTGAGGGGTTTGTGCCTACGCTCGAGTTTGGCGATCTTATCATCAAGCTATTTTGAATGAATGCTACTTTTGATTCCGCCAATACGGCGATGTAATAATTTATATAATTCCGCACTATTGTACTCTGATATTATCGTTGTATGGATGTGATATTCGACTAGAATTTGGGTAATATGATCTACCACGGTCTTATTACACTTCAACTCTGTGGATTTCCCTTCGTGGAAATTGGGGTTGTTTCACATGGTCTCACATGATCACATGAAATTTGACCCTTGTGGTCATAATCTTTATTTAAAGTTTTGAATCACATTACATCACATAACATAACAACTTATGAAATAAAGCTTATTTAGTGAATGCATTCAAATTTTTCTACTTTATGAATGCTTTGCAATGCATATGATGACATGTCAAGTTTTAGTGCTAGGTCAAAACACCAGAGGTGTTACAATAGAACTCTGGATATGCATCTCTAAAGTTCATATCAGTTTTCTGTCCATTGTTTGTGCAGACCTGCTTCTTGGTGTGTTTGAACTTGGTTAGCTTTATAATCAGCTCCGAGTGCAAATAAAAGAGTTGTAGATAATTTCATTAGCTTTCCAGAAAGTCTAGGATCACCTTTATTGGATGTTGGGATCTCTGTTTATGACTGAAACAAGTGACTACTGTGCTGCTGTCCAGGAACTACATGTGTAGGTTGATTGCTTTAGCTTGCTCTGGTTGGTTAAACATGTGAAGTTGACATTGATTGATGAATACTTTCCATGGCTACACTCAAGTAATTTGGGTGCCATGCTTGATGTGCTTGCCCTCTCCTATGTTATGCCTAAGTGATGATTAAATTAAATAGCTCTAGGTGCTTATTATATTAGTTTGGTGTACTTTTACTGAATGCTTTGCATGTTGCATTTCCATGCATTCATACATATGCATTGTTGTACCTCATTTAGGTATGCTAGATGAACCACGCAAGAGCTGAAGGACGTGATGTTGGAGCCGAACCTAAAGACGGTGTATGGTGGACCTATCTCAAAGATGGAAGGACTAAGCTAGTGCTAGGACCGGAGATGTCACAAAGATGGTGCATGCTAACTGAACTGACTTTGTGTCAGATTCTAGGCAAGCCCTGGAGCATTATAAGCCTCCTATGTTTTATAAAATATCACTTGAGTCCTTTATGTTTGATGCATTAGGTTATAAGAATTGATTGGAAACACGATGTATGGAACTACCTTGTCTAGAAATATACCTTGAATCCTATGTAGGTCTAGGATCGAATAACTGCTTAGCAAATGCTTAGCTTGGTAGAAGTCGGGATATGTAACACCCCAGGTGTTTGGCTTCCACATTTGCACTTGCATTTCATGAACATGAGCATCATTCATCCATTCATGAGCTTATATTGCATGAAACATATTTTCGAAACATTGCAACATATTGTTATATTTCATGGGTGCTTCTTTTATGAAATGAATAGTGTGTAACATGTGCAACTCACTTTAGTGAAACATGGTTAGTTAGTACTATGCAACAAAATCATGAAACATGTGAAACATGACTTTGAAACAAAGGTAATATTTCATTGGTTTTTCCTTGTTTCAGTACATGTAATGCTTGATTTTGGTGTGACCAATGTGTGGTGTGACTAATAATCCTCTTAAGCAACTTAGTTATACTTAGAGTGTCATTAGGAACAATGTTCATGTTAATCATTTTGCCTAATTAGGTTTCCAAGTCATGGTTTGACCATTATGGACCCCTAGAGCTCATAAGTTTGACTATTTAAAAAGTGTAGCTTAGAGTGTTTGCATGTCTGAGCAACCTAAAGCAAAGTTGTAGAAAATTTTATAAGGAACAAACTTTGTTTATAAGCCAAGTCATGAAAATGTGCACAACATGCTCAAAAAGGTCCCACAAGTCAGTTTTGGGGTTGTATTCGACACTTAGAAATTTTCTAAGTATAAAGGCTGGATTTCAGTTTTATGTACCCGACTTGTTCACGTTGTAGCTCTATAACCAAGCCGAACTAGCTTGAGCTCCAATTGGCAAAGTTGAAGATCTCACTTAGTACTCCAACTTTGTCAACTATGCCATGAACTGAATCAGCACGGTTTAGAAGTTATGGATCGATGTTTTTGCTCTATCAGTCGTCACCATGGGCTCTGAATCGAGAAGTTTAGGCCGGCACAGTGGCCGACCAGCCGAAGGCCGTGGCTGCCATGTGGCCGCCACGCGCTCGGCTGGCCCTGACCATGCTGTGCACTGGCCAGCGTGAAGAGGAGGATGCCTGCTACCTCTCCGCTCGCTCTCAGTCGCTTCCTCCCTCTCGCACGCGTCCGCAGCACAGAAAAGAACAAGCCACCGCCGTCGCCATTGCTGCCGAGCAAGCTGCCGTCGCCTAGCTCACTCGCCACCGCAAAATCGATGCCTCCAGCTAGCCCAAAGCTCCACCGTGTCCTCCTCTACCTCCTCCACCTCTTAGTTGATCCAATTGGGTCGAGGTGAGGGCACATTTGCCACTTCCGCCACCACCGCCATGAGCGTGACCTCGCAGGAGTTCGAGGCCGCCGTGGTCGGGATAGCTAGGATCCCTCTCGTCCTTCCCTAGTCTCCGTCTTAGCTCCACCATCATTCGCCGTTGCTCATGTGATGATGTAGCCAGCTCCGCCGATCCGGTCAGGCCGGAACATGGCCACGCGCCGCCATGCGCCATGGCTGAGCCGTCGAGCTCTGTGGCCAGAGTACTTAGAGGACGGTAGCGAGCGCGATTAGGGCACCAATCAACATGGGAGGTCGTGGTGGTCATAGAGGTACCCTCGGTGTCACCGGAGAAGCCATCATCGGTGAGCTTCACCGCTGCCGCGCCGTCGCAAGCGCCGTCCCCTATTTCCTTTCGCTGACCGGTGGGGTCGTCTGACCCGCGGGTCCCACGTGTCAGTGACTGCTTAGTAGAAGCCAGTTCAAATAATTCCAGTTTTGAATGCTGTTTTGTGAAATTTGTATCTCCAAATTGGTAGATCCAAATGAGGTGATTCCAATTTTGTTAGGATCATAGGGAAGTCTAGTATTTAGGAAAAATATGACATGAACACTTGAAGTGGAAATTTTGGATGAATTAAATAGGAATTTGAAATGTGTTTTTAAATGCATGCAAACTTGTTTAAATTATATCTAGAGTTTCTGTGCTCCAAAATTATGAAATTTTGTGGGTAAGCTATTCTTGCTCAGTAGAAGCTCTGGTAAAAATTTGAGAGTCATTGCAAGTATGGTTTTTGAGTTATAGATTTTCCTTTTGTCATTGAGTGATCCTTGTGGGAATTTTTGTAAATTATCTAGGAATCCAATGACCATGAAATTTTGTGGGGAGTATCCTAGTACCTAAAGGATGCTAGGAAAAATATAAAATTTGTTTCTTGACACTTTTCACTAAGGTTTCCTAATTATGTCATTTTAAGCCATTATGTCTTATCATTTTTGTGTAGGCTGCTATACTTGCTCAAATGGTGCGAAATTTTTATAGTAGCCTACTTAGAGCATGTAGTACCTACTTTAATTTTTATAGATTAAATGGTGTAGTTGGCATATATATTTATTATTCCTCTTAATTAATTAAATAAATTAAGAAATGTATTAAAAGAAATGATTTGGTGATGAACACCTTACTTTCTGGTGTTCTTGTGACATATGTGATGAGTGAGTAAAGTTAGTTTTGTCCAATTATATGTTTGCAACATAAGTTAATAATTAATTTTTCTGCGTTGTGTCTTTCAGGACAGTTCTAGGGACTTTACAAAGTTCCCTGTGATAATTTGGTTTGCTGTGAATGTGGTGAATACAAAAGTTGTAGATACCTTATGTATCTAGCTCCTGTAAAAATTTGGTGGCATTTGGCCTAGTAGTTTAGGAGTTACAGTCGTTTAAAGTTGGAACACAGTTTTGTCAGTTCTCTGTCTTGTGAAGACAGATTTCTGTTGATTAAAGAATTTGACCTGGTAAAGGTTAGAATCATGTATTGCGGTCTGAAAATGAATTGTAGACAATTTCATAAGCTTTCCAAATTGTCTTGTTGGATGTCATTTCGATTTCTAAATCTCCAGTTATGGCCAGTTTACTATACCGCTATATAGTTCCTATTTTGCTGAAATACAAATGCTTGTGTGTATGCTTTGTTGCAATGTTCTTGTTGATTGTTTAGGGGCTAGCCTAACTTGAGAACATGCTTAGGTGTAGGTGCTAGGTCCTTAACTGAAGATGAGCAATTATACATTAGGTTGTATAAACTTGGTAAGTTAAAGTGATTTGAATAGAGCTTAAGTTGGAATATACGGACTGCAGTGAGCATGTGCATTCCCCGAGCATCCCTGACTTCGTTCATGTGCATCCATGATATTTATCTTGCCAATTCATGCAATAGGTGTGCCGGAGGGAGTGACACTGCTGGAGTTCGAGGGAGCCAACCAGGAGGAGGAGCCCGAGGTGCAGGAAATCGACAAAGCAGCCGCCGAGGAGGAGTTGCCCGAGTGCCCTAACCACCGTCATTCCTCTTTCCTGAAAGGCAAGCCCCGGAGCATATTAAGCCTCCCATGTTTTTACAAATACATTGAGTATCTTTTATTCGTTGATGATGCATTAAGTATAGGAATTGGTTGGAACCAATTGTTGCATTATATATCCATCCTTGTCCATATATCGCATTGGAATCCTATTTAAGTTCAGGAATGGGTTAAATGCTTAGCCATGCTTAGTGCGGTAGAAGTCAGGTGATTTCCTGTCACCTGCGAGCTTTAGGATGAGGTGGATCACGGTTGGCTATATTTGCTATCGTGGAGAAGAACCATGTTAATAATGAATTAAGACCGGGCGGAGTCTTGTGGAGGCTTGGACATAGTGACTCCGTCTGTGTCGTTTAAGGACCGATACGTTGTACGTCCTTATGTCATGTTGAACGCAGCCTAACACTTAGCTGGCCAAATAAGTCATTCCGACTGTGAAGCCTAGTAGCTCGATTCAGGCCGGGGATGCGAGTAGGGGTCCGCAATCTGGATGGAAGTAAGGATGTGCAGGGAGCCATTGGCATAAGTCCAAGGGTGGGTTAAGTCACCGAGCACTCATGGCAGAGTGGTTCTCTGATTTTGCGGCACTGTTCGGACTCGCGACTTCTGAATTGTACCAACGGTGACTTGTTTGCGACCCTGACGGGGAAGCAAGGTTTGTGTTAGGAATACCCCTCCAGCTGGATAGGAATCGATTCGAATCGCCATCTCTCCCTGGATAGTGAGAACTTGACTGAGTAGCAGCAACATAGATTCAATTAATTTAACGACATGGTTAAATGATGATGATGATAATGTTGCCATGATTTATACCTGATATGGTTATTAATGTTTGCATCTTAATCTAATGATTGCTTAGTACAGGTGCTAATATATATGACAGGTTAATGGCTAAAAGTCACTGCTAGTTCTGGTCAAGAGTTGATCTTTATTACTTATGCTTTTCCACAAAAAGAAAGTGTCAACTAGATCCACTAAATTAAGCTATGCATGATCCTTGGTGTCATTTGTTTTGGTTTCCAATGGATAAGTCTAGCTGAGTACATTCTCGTACTTAGGGTTTATTCCTTCTTGTTGTAGATGACCTTCTATATCAGGGATTCTGTAAGTATTGTCTCCACCTGGCGGGTGACGAAGAGTAGATCATGGGCATCATCTCTGTTTCTCTTATCTGAATGCTTTTGCGGGTTGTGATCAGCAAACCAGTATTTGTATTTGAACTCGGTGTGTAAGTCAAACTATTTGCTTCCGCGTACTTTACAACACTTGTTTTGTAATAACGATGACTCTGAGATGATGCAATCTATTTGCAAACCCTCTGCGAAATGTTGTAACGTATGATATGTTATGTTGAATTACTGTGATCTTGGTTGTATGCAAGTTGGTTTGAAATCCTTCGAGGTTTCAGTTGACTACCGGGTTTATATGGGCTCAAGTGTGAGAATTTGATCGTTCTGGCGATTGTTTTTGTACTTGTGCTCTTATAAATTGGTCGGTTCTGTGACAGGATATTTCCACTCACCTAAGAGATATAGGTGGACACTGAACCACGGTTGGCTATATTTGCTATCATGTAAAAGAACCATGGGATGTTGTAAATCGAGGCTGGACGGAGTCTATTTTGTAGGTTGACTCATGTGATTCCGTCTGTGCTAATTAAGGACCGCATCGTTGTTAGTCCTTGGTCATTTTGAATGAATGCCTCTCACTTAGCGGGACAGATAACTCGTTCCGACCGTGAAGCTAAGTAGCTCAACTCAGGCTAGGCCTCATTCGGTTAGAGTGCACACAGTGGAGGTAGTAAGGCTGTGCGGGGAGCCAATGTGAGGCCAAGGGCAGGTTAGAGTCCTGATCGACCTGGCATCCGGTAGTGTCCCTGATTGTGCGGCACTGATTCGAACCTACGAATTGGACCTGAGTTGTACCAAAGGTGACATAAGGTGAACATTCATCTAGTCTACCTAGGTGTGTTAGGAATACTGCCCAGCAAGTTGCAATCAATTCGAATCGCCGTCTCTCCCTGGATAGTGAGAAACTTGACTGAGCTTCCTTCTATCGTAGTGATAATGGCAAGTGGAATGCTTCTGAGAATGATAGAATAAATTGCTATGGTTACTATTGTTCTATCACTACTGATATACCACATGTTTGGCATGGGTTAGTTGCTAATCTATAAATGAATAGCTATAATTAACTTATTTGATGACCGAATTATAAAATGTATAGCTCAACTAGTAGCTTTTTATGAAAAATGTTGTCAAGCTAGCTCCACTTATAAGCCATGCATGATCCTTGGAGTCACTTTATTTTTGGTTTATGATAGGTAAGTCTAGCTAAGTACATTCGAGTACTCAGGGTTTATCCCACCATGTTGCAGGTGAAGTTCTCGGCCTGTGGAAGATGGTTGTTAATCACTGGTGGGCTCGACAACTCTATATAGTGTTCTCATCTATATGCTTTTATCAGAGGATGTCACTTTATGCTAGCAATGTATTTGGAACTTATATTATTGTAATCATTTGCAAGCTATGTTGTTTTCACTAATCGGTTTTGAAACCCAAACTTGTACTTTTCTATGAACCCATTTGTATTATTGTTTCCACTGCAACTTCGTGTATGTGATGTGTATTTGCTTAATCATGCAATCTTGGTTGTGATGTTGATTTATCGAGGTCCTTCGTGACACTTGGTGGACTATCGGGTTTATATAAGTGAAGGTATGTGCGTGTCAACGTGTTACCGGGGACAGCCGTACTTGATCTTGTATAAATTGGGTGGTTCTGTCACAAATTGGAATGCCAAATCTGTGATAGAAGTAATCTTCAAAAACCACTAATTCATCACCATGGGGAGTAGGAAAGCTCTCACCACATGCCAGACACCATCCCGCCATCACCATATTCGGGCAGCACGCCATGCACCACCAACTGATTGAGCGCCGCCTCATTGTTGATGGACTCCATCCACTCCTCGGCGCGATTGAGCTCGTGCGATGCCCTACTCGAGCCGCTGTGGTTTCTTTTTACTGCCATCTCACAAATCTAGGGCCTGGAGGAGACTATGCACTTGCGGTTGCTCTAATGGTGGAGTAGTTGCTAGGTGTAGCGATGTAGGTACGAGGAGGAAGATGAAGTGGCAGAGAGATAGTGGGGAATGTGCACCGGGGCCGTGGCACTCTTATAACAGTTGGACCCCTGATCTTTTGCCTCCTAGGGTTTTTGGGAAACCACACCTGCCCCGCTGCGTTCTCTCCCAAAATCTCCATGTGGTGTTGGGCCACTGAATGGGCCTGGTGGGCCACCGTGTCAAACGCGGGCTGATGAAATGGAATTCAATGCTAAGAGTTGCATCGACGGAGTTTTTTAGACATTTATGACAAGATATTTTCTTTCTCTAACCCTGCTACAAGATATCTTCGCAATCTTCTAGCAGGCTCGAGGACTACTGTGTGTACACTGTAATCTTGCGATGACTGTACTTATTCCCACGCTGCTTATCTCAGCTATGTTGGGGATTAGTTTTTAGCTAAGCTAGAGATTGGGTTAGCACCTGATGACTACTACTTTGGACCCTAGCACCACATGATTACTTCACCTATTGCCAGGCTCAGGGACTAAGTGGGCACACTTTACCTAGCGGTGAATGTGCTTATTTCTAGACTTGGTCCTCTACAAAGTGACTAAGTCATAGACTGTAATCGTTCAAGATCCCTGTTTTCAGCTCTAAGAGTCAATTTTGCCTAAGGCATTGATGCTAAGCATCTCTCTTCATTCTTGAGGGACTAAGTTCCTCCACGCTAACTAAGTCAGGGATGCTAAGTGTCTAACTTTGTTGCCTGGAACCTAAGTGGGCACACTTCATCTAAGATGGACACTTCAAAAAATTTTACTTGAGCTCCTTACATGCTGTCGATAAACCTCAATTTCACGTGACTCCGAGCTCAGCTCCCAATTGAAATGCTCTGACATCTGCTTCAAACAGCTCAGATGCTATGTTCAAATAGCTTAGACGATGTGTTCAATAGCTCAGATACTTGTTTCAACAGCTCGGCTCCTAGTTAAATTGGTCGGACACCCGCTCCTAATGACCAGTGACAAGCTAAACTACTCGGACAAGCTCAAACGGTGTTGCTTGGCGAATACAAGGCGCTCGGGGACTAGCTATGGGGGTATAACCCCTAATACGCACAGGGCTATACATGGGCTGAGTCGCCAGGGGAGGCCCAGTCCTGTTTGAACCCTGCCACAAAGTTAAGTCCTGTTTGAACCCTCATGGTTTATATACTCCTCTACCCATTCCTAGTGTACCCTGGGAAGATATCTCTATGGACTTTGTTCTTAGTTTACCCGGAACCAAGCGAGGGAGAGATTCAATCTTTGTTGTGGTTGATTGTTTTAGCAAAATGGCACACTTTATTCCCTGCCATAAGAGCGACGATGCTTCACATATTGTAGAATTGTTTTTTAGAGAAATTGTGCGTCTACATGGAGTGCCATGTACCATTGTGTCTGGTGATGGCACCAAGTTTTTGAGCTACTTTAGGAACACCTTGTGGGGAAAACTTGGAACAATGCTGCTATTCTCCACAACATGTCATCCTCAAACTAATGGGCAAACTGAAGTTGTGAACCGCACACTATCAACATTGCTACGAGCTGTCCTAAAGAAGAATCTGAAATTGTGGGAAGAAAGTTTGCCACATGTGGAATTTGCATACAATAGGGTGGTACACTCGACCACAAATTTTTTTCCATTTGTAATTGTATATGGTTTCAAACCTACTGCTCCCATCGATCTTTTGCCTTTGCCTATGCAGGAACATATGAACTTTGATGCAAACAAACGAGATGAATTTGTCAAAAAGCTTCATGATCGAGCAAGATCCAACATTGAAAAGATGACCAAGATGTATGAGAAGCGCGCCAACAAGGGTCGCAAGAAGATGTTATTTGAACTAGGAGACTTGGTTTGGGTGCATTTGTGCAAGGATTGCTTTCCTGAACAACACAAGAGCAATTTGTAGCCTCGAGCCGATGGTCCATTCAAAGTGCTTCGCAAGATCAATGACAATGCATATGAAATTGATCTTCCAAGTACTTATGGTGTGAGTACAAGTTTCAATGTCACCGATCTATCTCCATTCTTTTGATTGGAAGAGTCGAGGATGACTCCTTTTCAAGAGGGGGAGGATGATGAGGACATCCTAGTCATGCATGCTAGCTCAAGTCCAAAGGATACAAATCAAGGGCCACTTACAAGAAGGCATGCCAAGAAACTACAAGAGCAGGTGAATTCATTCCTAACTGATTATAACTTTAACACTTCTGAGAATGTTATACTACCTAAATGTCCTATCTTGATGATGCTTAGGTTTACACATGAAGACGTGGAAGGCACATGGCTGAAGGATCAAGACATGGTGCTACCAAATACCTCCATCAAAAAAGTAACGTAGACGGATGACCAAACCCAGGGAAAAGTAACGTGGATGACAAGTAACATGGACAGACAAACAGACCTAGGAAAAAAGTGACATAGAAGGTCAATAGTCTGCTAGGGGTAGAATTTGGTAGAACTTCCCATGCAAAATTGTACTAATCTACAAAGTTTTGTGGTACAAGCTGCACATGGCTGGAAAGCACTTCGAGTCTACTTTCAAACCCAACAAATAGTTTGTCATTTGGACTTTCCAATAAAAGGAGTTATGGCTAGATTAGTGGACACTGCTCTGGAGACCAATAGTCACGTGAGACCACTTTGGGAATCCATCTCGAGGGGACCTTTCACATTGCCTATCATCAGAAACTCTAATTCATTTTCACACTTAACTAGGAGGGTTGTTCCTAGTATAAATATCCCCTACCTCTAAGCTATTAGGTACCTTTTGATGAATTGATAAACCCCTCATATTGTAGCCGAGTTGCCGAGTGCCTTACTCAAACCTTTGTTGTTCCTTGTTCTTCTTGGACTTGTGAAGTGATCCCTCTGGGTTCCCCTAGTTCATGTTCTCTAGTTTCCAATACGGCTGCACCATTTTGTGTGGATTAGTTCTGGATTGTGGTTCTACGGTCATTTGGAGATCGAGTCGAAGTCTTCATGGTTTTGGTGCCCCTCTCCCCGTCACTTGGTCGCATCCAACCTTTGTCAGGTATAAAGCTAGTTATTCCGCTATTCGTAGCAAGTTATCTTTGATTTGTGACCTACTATCATGAAGATCAGGCCACCCTCAAGGTTGTTTCTTTATTAGTAAGCATAGATGTTCAAGTCGGTGTCAGAGTACGGATTTTTGGTGGCTCAGGTGAACTCAAGATCACAAGAATCATAGAGAGGTCACAACAGTTTATCCTGGTTTGGGCCAATCGATGTCCTACGTCTAGCAGCTGATGATCCTTATACTCAAAAGCATCCAAAATAAAGGGGTTAGAATAGAGTGTAGAGAGAGATTTGGTAGGGGGTTAGCTCGGTTCTAATCCTAAGGTTGCCTTGCCGTTGGTGGAGCCTTCCCCTCATTAGAGAGGTGGAAGATGAGGGGATGTGGTGGAGGAGCTCTCGGTGCCCCTCATAGGGTTGCCCTGCTTGGTGCTGAGCATGAGCGGATGGAATGGAATGGCTTCTCTTTCCTCTTCCTCCTCCATAGGTCCGACCTTATGCCTTATATAACAAGATAGGTCAGGTTCATGGTAGTTTAGGGAGATGAGTCTATAGTCTAGTAGGGTCTTGCAACGGCGTTCTATGGACCATGGCAATGTTGTGGAGCCAAAGAAGCCTTGGGCGGCGTCCGACTGCTCTATTTTGACACTCTGCGTGTCAGGCTATGTCGGCTTAGACCGGCCTTCCCTAGATAGACCTTCTGTGAAAGAGGTGGTCTCTAGGGGCTGACATGTGGGCCCGAGGGCCGCTCAGGCCCTGGAGGCTATGGGAAGCTTGTCTTCTTGTGTCGTGGAAGTGGCCAGCAAGGCCACGCCCAAAGCGCGGCGTCTAGGAGCCCCCGAGCCTCGATGGCTCAGGGCTTGTCTTCTTGCGCCCAGGCCTTGGCTAGCATCGTAAGCCAGGCTAGAGATAAGGCCCGAGCTTGAGCATGTCGTTGATCGAGAGCTTCAGGCCTAGGTGAGCCCCCAAGCCTTGAGCGAGGGTTGCGCCATGCCTAGGCTCAGCCAGGTTTCTTCATCGGAGGCTGCGCGCGAGCGTACAAGATGGGTATAACCCCTGAGCCCCCGAGAAATCCTGGAGGGCTCGGTCAATGGGTCCCTTTGGTTGGGGACCATTGATCCTGAGGCTTAACATACCCATATGTTAGGATCTCGTTAGTTGGCTTGCTTCTTCATTTGTTCATAACTTGCTTGAACTATTGGGTTGTTGCTTGCTTTATTTGATCAATCCTTTGATTCTTCAACCAAGTACCTCAAATGTCCTTTTGATCACCATCTTTATTTAGGCTTCCAAGCCACATGCTCGATTATCCCACTCATTTGGCGGCATCCCACACATGGGCAAAGATAGTCTCTCAAAAGTACCATTGTTGATACCCAATTGAAACATACTTGTTTGATTGATCCACATGATGAACTCAGATCCAATTATGAACCTTGATTCCTAGTTGGTGTCCTTTATTTTCTTCTTGTTTAAGTCCCTTTCTTTATACCAAAAGATCTTCAATTGTTACTAGAACTTAAACTTCATCTTCATCTTGAGCTTAGTCTTGATCTCCAATTCTGAGTACCACATAGGTTCCAAACACATTTCACAATCAAATGGCCCTGTACCCATTATTTGTCATAATTCTAGATCAATCCAAAATCAAACTTAGGTTCCTCAACCACTTATAAACATGTTTCCAACTTGAGGACCTTTTAATCATAGTGACTCTTGATCAATCCAATAATTGTCACTTTTCTGGCAGATTCTATATAGTCCAATGAAAACTCCATATCTCCCAATGTACAGATCCAGTGACAACGAAATTTGGTGGAGATGTGCCTCACTAAGTGTTCTAGCATCTATAAACATTTGAGATTCATTTGATTTCTGATGTGCTGCTAGTATTCATATCTTCCAACACTGCTACACGTTGAAAACGGTTGCACCATAGTTGACAAGATCTACTCCAAAACTAAAGCATTTCTTATCCAATACTCATGAAATTTGTACAGCAACAAGGATACAGCATGCACACTAAATTCAAGCCAATCCAAATAGATTTGATCACTCATACATGGCTAAGATCACAGCTCACTTAGATTTGCAATATAAGACAAATTTTCACAATTGAGCTATTCTTCTTCCAATTGAACAATCAATTTGCATGAACACTCTCACAAGACATAAATCCATTCAATCCACTTACTAAAGGTCATCTTGTGAATATATCCAATCAAATCAACTCAAACTTGATTACCAAGCATTTAATCCATTCAATCAACTTTCATAGCATGCAACATATATGTATATCCAATTCAACATCTTATACATACCCAAATAAATTTGATCAACTAGAGATATACCTCGATAGCTCATGATCATCAATAGCAAGCTTCAACTCAAAAATATTTGCAAGCCTTCAAATATATCCAATAAATTCATCACAACTCAACAATTGCAGTTGTATGTTGTAGCACTTGGACTTGACTTGGCATTGTATTTGGATGTGCACTAAGCTTCATAACTTAATTCAATATATGGTGAACATAATGAATTCCATTGAATCAAGCCTCCAATACCGATGGTACCTACACAAAATCATCCACTTTTTTATGGTACCCAAACTAGTTTGGGTCCTCTCAAGTTAGGAGCAACATACTTAGGCATAGCCTCAGTATGAGTAGAAGAATGTTTTGCAATACCAACCAATGAGGTACCATCACCATCCTTTCTCAGGGCAATATTATCAATAATTGAAATAGGCTTAGAATTGTTACCTAGGGGACATGAATTTGCCATGTGTCCCTTCTCCCGGCATGAGTAGCACTCTCTCTTTGATTGAACCTTTTCTTCCATGCTCATGTAGTGCTTCTCTCATTGTCTTGCCTCTCATGATTTGCTTGAGCATTCTTCTCAAGCTTGTTGGGATATCTCGAAGCAAAGTGACCCATATCTTCACACGCATAGCACTTGATGTGAGCTAAATCTCTCTTTCCATTTAATTCTTACTCACTATCTTGGCATCTTGAATAAGCTTTGGATGCCTTGCTCTTGCTCTTCCACTCCTTGTTTTCTTCTTCTTCCCCATGTCACCACCATCATCATGGTTGATCTTTACTAGATCTTGGGGCTTCTTCTCTTGCTCAACTCATGGCTTTGGTTGAGGCTCTTCTTGTTGCTTCACTAATTGCTTGGTTGGGCACATTGAGGTGAGGTGACCCTAAGTGTGGCACTTGAAGCACTTGACATGCTTGAGCCTTTCTTCTTCCTTCTTCAACTTGAGCTTTTCTTAGTTGGGACAACCATTTTCAAGATGCCCCACCTCATAGCATTTGAAGCACATCAAATATATATTTAGCTACACAAACTAAGCAATGTAACTAGCAAGGCTATACAAACCAACTAGTTACTCAAGAAAGCTATTAATATGCTACACAAGCCAGCAAATGGATATAGCCCAAACAACATACTCCAATGGCTCCCAACCAGAGCATGCCAACAGAAGCACCCATGCCTACTGCACAATGGTACTCACGCTCCCTCCACACACACATTGTAGCTAACGCACGGGACCAGCTCCAACACAACAGTCAGCTACTACAGCTGGAGTCAACGGAGGAAATGAGCGGCTTACAGGTGCCCACACACTGCTCCCTCTCTCTATCTCAAACCCACACTTAAATGACTCCTCTCACAGTGCATGGGCCTAGCACTATTCCTCAACCAGAAATTCTTGTTCACTGAGGGAGAATTAATGGTTGAGCACCACTTCAAATAGAGCACCCTTGGTCGACAAAGAAACTCTCTCAATAAGAAATTTCTGCCAGCTCCTCATAGCCCTCTCTTTTCTTCTCTAATTTCACCCTTTGCAAGTGCTAACTTTTCCCAAGATGCTAAAACAAGTTTAGCACCTAAGTTAGCTTTTCTCAACCATATTTTCCTAGGTTTTTCTCATGTATCTCACCACGTCACTAAGCGTAATGCATATGCAAATGTAACTCACACTTAGTGGCACTAGATAACCGTTGCAACTAAAAGATTTCCCTCTTTATAGTATGGTTGTCTATCCTAAACCCAGTTTATTTCTTCTCTACTCACCCTTAGACTAGTAAAATGAAATGCCCTACAAATTATACCTTTGCCTTGCGCATTCCATTTCAACTCCTCCAATGTTCATGCCACACAAGCACTAACCATCATCACCAAATGATATGATCCACTTCATATCATCATGTGGCCTTTGGTTCATCGATCTCAACATCACTTTGCTCTTCATCGTTGCCCTTGTCCATCAGCTGCCAAGTCCTTGCTCTAGCTTCTCCACCATGTGTAGTGTCACTCCAAAGCCTCTTACTTGCCCTTCACACTTGCAACTGGTCCATCAAGCCAAACCTTGTCTTGATCTTCTCCACTTAGCCACATGACTTCATGTTGTGTATCATATGCAATAAGCTCCTTCATCACATATGTACCTATGGACTAATTTCCTATGTATCTCACATAAACACATATTAGTCCACCTAGGTTATCACACTACTACACAAAAACTTTTGTGAGGCGTTTCCAAATGGGGCTCCGAGGTGGGTGGCCTAGTTGCTCACCTCGGTTATTCGAGGCTGGGTAGCTAGGTCAGCAACTTCCTTGATTAATACTTAATTGAGGTAGGCAATGTAACCAAACCACCTTGGTTAATGCTTATTAACTGAGGTAGTTGGCTTCAGGCAACCACCTTGGTTATTGGATTAACCAAGGTGTTTGTTACAACGCAACCGCCTTGGTTAACAGGCGATTAATCGAGGTAGTTTTCTTATAGTGCCCACCTTGATTAAGCCTGGGCACTTGCAAATGGTCCATCAAGCCAAGCCTTGTCTTGATCTTCTCCACCTAGCCACATGACTTAACCTGGACCAACTCTGATTATGATGATGATGAAATTGACATTGCCACTACAGGGGGTTTAGGTACATGCGAGGCATTCTCGGCATGCAAGCACTATGGAATAAGAGAGACATTGTCTTAGATGTGCCGACTGTCGGTGTCATAGCACAAACAGTCATCGATGTCTCCCCCGGGTCACCCGAGTGACGACAATGACAATGGCTGCGATGACAACGACAACGCTAGCAGACTAGGTAGCATTCCTCCACGCAGTCCGCCTCCCAGTAATAGCAATCCACAGGGAGCTATAAGGCTAGCATAGGGTGACGTGACACCACCTACAAGTGGTTCGAAGGAGGGCACAAGCCAATGTCCTCCCCCACCGAGGAATCCTATAGATGAAGAGGAGTCCATACCCTAGAACCACACCAAGATGAGTTGGGCAGTCTATAACATAGCTTGAGAGTATGAATGTTCAACTCTATTTCAAAGGTATGCTACTGGCAAGAATAGTGAACAAATAGTGTGGGTGTAGATGCTAGTAGCTTTTTTCACTCCTCCTTGGCTCAAGTATAGGCCGTGAACACCAGTGTCGATCTGGCCCCTTTCTTTGGACTGCCCCATCAACTATGAGCATGGCAAGTTCATGGTGCCCCTAGGCCAACTCGTATAAGAGGAGCCATGGGAAGTATGGAGGTTCCATCTCTAGTACTTGGAGGCCGCAAAACTCGGCATGAAAACTATCGTTGTAAAGGTCTTGAGGGAGTACTTCCACTTGCATTACGATGCTCAAGTCCTCGTAGATTTCCTTGACTTACATAGGGTGCTGTGACACAAGGACCTCAATGTTGGTATGGTGACATTATTCGCCCTGTAAGTTACTTATGACTTTTACACCTTTGCATCGCCGTAGGTACTTTAATTAGCTAGGATGAAACTAATAATGCTATGACGACTTGTCCTTACAGGATGCAATCCTATGTACACAAGGAAATGGGCAAAGACATTATTTACCTCTCTCCGATGCATCTTACTGAGAGGGTCATCGTGGGTTACAATGTACCAGACATGCATGATAGGCTGGTGAACTTCGACCAGAAAGATAGACCACAAGCCCATATAGAACTACGTGATGAATTGAAGTATAACGCTGGGAATGTATTTCTATAGAGCCATGAAGAAGATCAAGGGAAATGGGTGTATCCTTGCCACCCACCAGTTCAAGTAAGTCAAAAAGGATACTTGTGCTACTAGGATCAATACTTTTCATATTTGAAGATCTTAAATTCGTATTGTTTGAATGATGGTGCAGCGGGGGCATCATGGGCCACTAGATTGTATTCATAGTCTATCCTGATAGAAGGGCCTATATATTTGACTCTTTCGAGGAAGGATCAAATAAAGAAGGGTTCAAGCATTTTGAAAGCGTTTTATGATAGTAAGTGATGGTGCTTATTCTTTTATACACTCAGCCTGTTCGGGAGGCCGGTAAACGATCGTGGATTATTTACTGCTGGCTGGTTTGGGTGAGAGGAAAAACACTGTTCCTGGCTGGAAATTTATGATCGTTTACGAGCAAGGCGAACAGGCTGACTTAACATACATGTTACATACATTTTGTCATTGACAACTAGTGGTTTTCGTACAGCGCTTACAAGAAGTACTTGAAAGACCCTGATTGCTATGATTGAAGATCTAAGAAGAAGATGATGAAGAATGGCATAAAACTGAAACTGAGGCAAAAATCCCCGGTACGTATAAAAAGTCGTATGTGCTAATTTATCATTCATGCTCTCTATATGTTCTAATGTTTGTGTATTATGTATTGTGTAGTGCACCAAACAACGTCCTGGCACACTAGTATGTGGATACTACCCTTGCGAGTACCTCAGAGCATGTAGTAGATTCAGCCACTAGCTGGCGCCAGCTCAAGAAAGCATAGAGGTGGTGGGAGAAAGAAAAGATCGACTATAAGAGCATCACTCAAACAATAGCGGACATATGTAAGTTTATCATGGACTCCTGCATGCAAGTTGGGAAACATTCTTCTACATGGAGAATGAGTTGGTGATAGAGGAGAAGTATGAGAAGTTACAAGACTGGTGAGCCATGGGCCTACAGGATTACAAGTTGCCGGACATCTTTGATTAGGTGACCTTAGTTGCTCATGTATGGATGATGTGTGGTTGTGAAACAATGATGAAGATATCTCTAAAGTAATAACTTAATGTTGGTTCATTGAACAAGAATGAATGTAATATATGTTTGTCCTCTATTTTTTGCTTTATCTATTTTTATTATCGAAATTCAAATTCAAATTTGAAAAAACATTTTTTTTAAATCTAGAAATCATTAACGGAGGCGAGTAATTAATAACAACTGCCTCTGTTAATAGTTTAACCGAGGCGGGTAGCTTTAGCCAACTGCCTCGGTTAAAATCTTAACCGAGGTGGGCTGGTTAAGCCAGCTGCCTCGGTTAATATGTATTAATGGAGGTGGTTGGGTAAAGTCATCCACCTCGGTTAAGGCCATGATTAATTGTGACCTTTTGATCGAGGCGGTTGGCTTGCCTACCTTGGTTAAGCCCTTTGTGGGGGGTATGACCCTGGATACCCATGGCAGACTACATGGGCTACTGCCGCTAGGGGTGGTCCAGCCCACAAGACGAAGACTTACGATGCATGGTACTGCTCGGCATGTACCATAGGGCATGAAGGGCGATATCCTAAAGATGCTATGAGATCTGTTAGGATATGCTCGATCTCGTGATTCCTGTAATCTGTTATTACTTACCGGTTATCTCCTAGATCTAACCGACTTGTAACCCTACCCCCCAGCTATATAAGGTGGGTAGGGGACCCCCTCAAAACACACGCAATATCATATAATAGCCAATACAAACCAATAGACTATAGGAGTAGGGTATTATGTCGTGTAGACAACCCAAACCTATCTAACTCATGTGTCTCTGTTGCCTTCTGTTCTTGATTACACGAACCTCTGCTGATCAATGTACCTTGTGGGATATTCTATCGACAGTTGGCATGCCAGGTAGGGGCATGCGTGCTGATCCCATAGTGAACCAGATGGCATACCTAAAGGTCAACATCACGTTCTTGGCGGGATCGACCTTCGATTTTGTATGAGAATTTCCTCATCATCATCATCTACGGCGATTCAACTTCTTGTGCGCTTCAATCTGCAGAGAGCCAAGCCTTGGTGCAATCGCCTCGTCCTACTCGATGAAGCACTTCGATGGATTGTTGGCAGCATCATCAACAAGCACCATGATTAGATGGAGCCTGACTCCATCATGTGGGCAGTCTACCCTGACTGACTCTGACTCTCCAAGAGGTGGGGCCTACGAGCACCATGTAGAACTCGGCTAATCTTGATTCCGACCACTTCCTGTACAAGCAGCGCCCTAGCCGGCCACCGCTAGCCGTGTGCACCGCATCTACTGCATCTTGCACTGCTAGGAGTCTTTCTCTCAAACGCAAGGATATGGACAAGCACGTACAGGACTCTGTATGTCTTACACAACTAGGCAAGCAACCAACAAGCTAATTGTGTCTATACATGCACACTCATACATCACGCATGCACAAGATGGCTTCCCACGCTAGCAACGCTTTACTTTCTTCAACATGGGATCGACTACACCAGTTTGACTATGATTCCACGCACTCGTTCGACTACATCAACTTGTCCGACTGCATCAAGCCATCTGAGCCATCAAACGAACCGTCCTGAGCTGCTAAGCAAGCTATCTACGTCACCAACCAGTAACATAAGGACGACATCGCCTAGACTACTTGCTTCGATCACCTGCCATGTCGCAACGATGACAACCATGACCGCCACCATGATGACAGTTTGGAAAGCTCAAGGGCTGGGCAATTTTGTACACATCGACTAGATAACACCATACACCACAGACCAGATGTTCTGTCTAAAGCTAAGTCATGCTTTAACATTTTTCTAAATATTCCCTAGCCTTCATATATCTCCATGATGTTTCTCCGAGCTGTTTTGTCCATGTTTGTTCTCCAAACAATTTTGTTTCGTGTATACCATCTTAAAGATGACATACAACTAAGTCTAAGGCAAATCCCCAAATAGTCATGTTGATGCTTGAATGTTCCCAGAGATGGCCCCATCTTCGGCTTCTCCCTACATATGCACGAGCACCTGCCCTCTGCGTTAGGGGTGGTCGGTAGCGGCTCCTTAGCGATGCCCTGCTCTTCCTACATGCACACAGGCTCCGCGCTCCACATTATGGTTAATAGGCTAGCTAGGACCAGAGACCCTAGCTACACACTAACTAGTCGGGCAATTTATATTAAATATAAACACATCTTTAGAATAACACTAAGCGTTCACACCAACTGATCACCGAGATGCATACGCTATTTTATCACCATTGCTGATTCTTCTCTGAAGTTCATATATTTTATTTTTACATCATGTACTACCCATTCTACACATTTGTTTCATAGGGGGGCGGTTTTGATCAATGAGAAGCTTAGGGACTGGACAAGATGATCATCATCCGGGTGGTCAGACCACCTATTAGATGGACTTCACCGCCAACCAACTGGTCAGACTCCTCGGCGCTCACTCCTGCTCGGCACCGACAAGTTGGTTGGACTGCTCATCACATGGGCTTCATCGTCAGCTATGCTAGGGCTCGCCAGCTATGTTGGGGACTCCTCGGTGTTCTGATTCTTCGTGGAAGTGTCACCAGCTAAGCTAGGGACTCCCTTGGTGGTCGGATCTTGCTTTGCTCCATGCTATTCAAATTAGGGTGCTGATCTTGGGCAGCATGTCCGGGGCCTTGTGAAGTACATAGCAGATGACGTTGGCAAGCTTTCATTAAAAATTCTTTGACCCTGCTACAAGATATCTTCAAAATCTTCTAGTAGGCTCGGGGACTATGTCATCATTATGATTCAGTTTCTCACCATACTAGGGACTTTTTTTAGGTTACTATTTTTCTAACCCTGGCACCACATGACCATGTCACCTACTAGTCAGGCTCAGGGACTAAGTGGGCACACTTCACCTTGCGGTGAATGTGCGCTTTTCATTTTAGGGCTCAGCCCGTGGACTGGTTGCTTGCTCGACTGGTCTTCTATATTTCTTCTACTTTCTGGACCCTGGCACCATGTTATCACATCACCTACTATCAGGCTTGGGGACTAAGTGGGCACACTTCACCTTGTGGTGAGTGTGTTTTCTTTAATCTATTCATTGGAAGACTCCATGCCTCCTGAAGTTGAAGAAGATTATCTTCCTTTCTCGTGATCGGACTATAAGTGGGCACACTTGGTTCATAGCAAGGAAATTTTCGATTTTGAATTTGAGCTCCTTACATCCTTCTGGCAAGCCTTACTTGGGTAAGCTCGTGCTTGGACGAACAGTTAAGCTAGTCGGTTATGATCCACAACTGCTCAGTGACTCATTAGGGTGGTCGAACTATGAGTCTGACTGCTCGGCTTTGTTTACACCTTCTCAGATATGCTCAAGACGGCAGTTGCATAGCGGATACAAGGTGCTCGGGGACTAGCTATGGGGGGTATGACCTTGGATACCCATGACAGACTACATGGGCTGCGCCACCAGGGGTTGTCCAGCCCACAAGACGAAGACTTATGGTGCACGGTACTGCTCGGTGTATACCGCAGGGCATCAAGGGCGACATCCTAAAGATGCTACAAGATCTATTAGGATATGCTCAATCCCATGATTCCTATAATCTATTATTACTTACTAGTTATCTCCTAGATCTAACCGACTTGTAACCCTATCCCTCGGTTATATAAGGTGGGTAGGGGACCCCTCAAAACACATGCAATATCATACGATAATCAATATAAACCAACAGACCACAGGAGTAGGGTATTACATCATGCAGATGGCCCGAACCTGTCTAACTCTTGTGTCTATGTTGCCTTCTTGTTCTTGATTATGCGCACCTCTACCGATCAATCTACCTTCATGGGATACCCCTCAGAGGATTGTCGACAATATTCTGTTGACACCTGTCGACGAAATATGGTCGGCAGTCTACCTAGGGGTATGCCCAAGGTAGTAGATTATCGGCAGACAGATGCGCAAGCCCCAAACAAGACGGTGACGCAAGACAGACACTGAGGTTTTATCCAGGTTCAGCCGCCAAGAAGGCGTAATACCTACGTCCTGCGTCTGATTTGTTATTGCTGTATGTCAATGAGAGATGTTTTTTAGAGGGGTCCCCTGCCCACCTTATATAGTCCGGGAGATAGGGTTATAGATTTGGAAACTAATCCTAGTCAGTTACAATTGCCATATGTGGCCGGATAAGGATTCCTATTCTAACCAACCAGGATCCTGCTTGGTCGCCAAATCCGTCTTGATTCCTTGTGCGGGACTCCGATCAGGTTAACCGGGCCGCACTGTCGTCTTTCGGGTGGACCGAACCCATCGATTCGGGCCAGCCCAAGCTTAGCCGTAAGGGTATAGAGGGTTAATACCCCCACAGCTAGTCCCCGAGCATCATGTATTATGCTGCGACATGCCATTTTAACCTTCTCCGATAAGTGAGGCTTGAATCCTTGATGCCTCCGACCACCGTCATCACCGGAGAAGTAGGTTGTCCGAAGAATGTATGGTGCTCTTAAGAAAAAAGAAATAGATTTCTGTCCTGAGAAGTGTGCCCACTTGTATTTCTGAAAAGAAATGTAAGTGGTCTTGAAGCATAGCGTCCTTAATCATCAGAGGCGTAGGGGTCGAAAATCAAACACATTCACCGCAAGGTGAAGTGTGCCCACTTAGTCCCCGAGCCTGGTAGTAGGTGACGTAGGCACAGTGGTGCCAGGGTCTAAAAAGAATTCCCAGTTGAGTTGAGAATCCAACCGTCGTACAGGCGATACAAAATGCACCGGCAGGTGCATCATACCGATGTAGTCCCCGAGCTTGCTGGAAGGCGAGGTATGAGCCTTGTAGCAAGGTCTAAAGAAATGTCTCTTAACTGTATGTGAGTATAAATCACATGTAGCCAAGGAGAACCATTATTCAAGCAGTGGTCGGGGCAGTCCCCGAGCATGTTAATAATCCTTACAATTATTGAAAACACAGGGGTCGATTTAAACAAACAAACACACTCACCGCAAGATGAAGTGTGCCCACTTAGTCCCCGAGCCTGGTAGTAGGTGACGCAGGCACGTAGTGCCAGGGTCTAAAAAGAAATTCGCTGAAGTTAAGAATCCAATTGCCGTACAGGCAAAACAAGATACACCGGCAGGCGCATCGTACCGATGTAGTCCCCGAGCTTGCCAGAAGGCAAAGTATGAGCCTTGTAGCAAGGTCCAAATAAATGTCTCTCAACTGTATGTGAGTACAAATCACATGTAGCCAAGGAGAGCAAAACTCCAAGAAGTGGTCGGAAGAGTCCCCGAGCACGGCCATGGTCGGAGCAGTCACCGTGGTCGGAGTTGTCCCCGAGCGAGAGAATGGTCTGGGTAGTCCCCGAGCACAAAAGTGGTCTGGGCAGTGCCCGAGCACAAAAAGTGGTCAGGGCAAATCCACGGTCATGTGCGGTGCTTGTACGAATATTTGGTGTATTTATGTTTCTCTATTTTCTGCCAAGTCCAGTCTGACACTGTCTGGTCAAAAAAGCAAATAGGTATAGTACGTCATTCTGTCTTCTTATTTTTTCTGGCAATCAGTCGGTTGACACGTGTATTGAGGTGTGTCAGTGTGGGCCCTCCTACACCATCAATGAAGAGGCGCGTACACTGTTAACGAAGGAGCGCATTTATTGGTGCAGATCTCGAGGTTGTGTGAACAACCGTCCGCCGCGCTGTGCGCACGTCTCCCAAGAAACTCGGGCAGACGAAACGATGGTACTCTTTGTTATTTATAATATAGATCTGGCAAGTTACTGTCACCAGTTCCCCATCGTCATTTGCCGCCGCCACCTTCGTCTTCCTCTTGCCAAACCCTATTCCTCCGATAAACATCGCCAAATCCCCTTGCCACTGCATCCACCCCCCTAGAAAGGACAGAGTAATGGCGAGGAGAGACGCCCAGAAGAAAGGCGGAATCATGGTGAAGGAGTGGTGGAAGTCTCGGAGCAACGAGCAAACCATCGAAGACCTCGTCACCATGGGAGTGCTCCACAACAAGGCCCTCGCTGGATGGCGCACACCGGAAGGAGAAAGCTTCCCCGATCCACAACCAGGTGAGATCGTGGTTTTCGAAGATTTCTTCAAACGGGGTTTTGGGATTCCAGTGCACCCTTTCCTTCAGGGTCTCTGCTTGTACTACGAGATTGGGATTTGCAATCTGCATCCCAACTCGATTCTTCTCGTCTCTACCTTCATCCATCTCTGCGAGGTGTATGGTGGCTTCCAGCCCCATTTCGACCTCTTTCGCCACCTGTTCTGTCTTCGGAAAAAAGGGAGCGGTGGCTCGAAGATCGCCGGAGGCTGTCTACCTGAACCTGCGGGACGGCATGAAGGCCCAATACCTGCACTAGTCCCTAGGAACACCTCATTGGACGAGTGGTACAAGAAATGGTTCTACATCCGTGAAGAGCCGAACACCATCACTCTGTGCGACGTGGGGCTAATTCTAGAGAAGAAAAATAGCTGGTCGGAGAAGCCCGAGAACTTGGAACAGATCGCCGAACTGCTCGGGATGATCCCATGGGGAAGGCTTGATGGCCCAAGCGTGGTCGGCAACTTCATTAGCCGACGAATTCAGCCATGCCAGAAAAGGATTCATCCTGGCTTCGAGTACCAAGGGGGCGTGGATCCGACAAGGACCAGGAAAGAGCCGCTCGACAAGACAGAGATCAAGGCCAGGATTGGAGAGCTGTTCAACCTGGCCGATCCTAATTATGTTGCACTAAACTCCATCGAGCACGCCTTCAAACTGGCTCGACCTCCCCCAAAGGTAAATGACGCCTCCTTGTAACTATAGAGTCATGTTGTATCAAGAAAATAACTATCTTTTCCTTCATTTTGTGTCTCAGTGTAATGGCCATGACCGGGCAGAAGTGTTCATGTCGCCTCCCCCCAGTGTAGAATGGCCGCAAGCTACCGGCCCAGCCGCCCAGACCAGCGCCAGGACCGACGACGTTCACTAGGGCGGTTCTCGAGACCGTAGAGGACGCCTCGACCAGAGCCGCTGGCAAGCGTCCGGCTGCCAGCAAACGACGTCAAGCCATCTTCCCCCTATCGGACGACGAAGCAGAGGATGCGGACATCTTCCAGCTCGTCCCCCGAAAGAGGAGAAGGCAGGTGGGACCGACGGAGCAGGGTGGCTCCTCTGGGCCAGCAGTGGTCACAGCACCGACCACTGCAACACAGAGGACAGACGAAGGAAACATGCCACATCATACTCCGACGCCCGTACCGGAGGTTGAAAAAGTCCCGGTGGAAACTGCCGAGCAAGCGGAGCAGGGGCGGTCGAGGAGACGTTCCTTCACCACATCCTTCCGCAAGTCGAAACTGTAAGTATCTATATTTTTTATGTAAGCTTGCATTTTGCATTGGATGCTATTATCTTCTGAATTTGTCTCTGAATGTATTAGATCGGCGTCCACTGAAAGCCCCGACCAGCTAGCTGGGTGCGGAACGTCCTCACCAACAACGGCGGGACAAACTACCCAGCGACCAGCCGTGGAGGAGCCCATGGCAGGGACTCCACCTGGGCCTCAGTAGGCGGACGACCAAACGCCAGTCCCCGAGCAGCTGGTCAAGAAGACAACCGAGCAGAATACAAGTGCTCCAAGCACGAACCCTGCTGAGGCGGATACCACGGCGCCAAGGGAGCTGGATCTAGCCGAGGGGCAGCAGCCAGAAGTTGCCCAGAACATGGTTGCCGACGCGACGGCTCGTGGGAAAGCCCTGGTGGTCGTGGAGTCTGCGAACTCCAGACCTAGTGCCGCCTCCCGAACAGGAGGCTGAAGAGGAAGAAGTGGAAGAAGTCCTGGGCCGTCCCCAAGATAGGCGACAACATGTATATGTGTCACGCTATCGGAACGACGAATGGGTCATGCACGAGGAAATCCCAGAGGTCGAAGAGACCTTAAGAGTCGAACGGGCGGCCAAGCGTCTGGTGACGGAAGTCCAGGTATGTTTGGCTTGAGTCCTTTGACCCTGTTTTGTAGTCAAACTGTCTGACGTAGCTTGTCTGTATGCAGGACTTGATGAAAACTGCAAGATACCAAAAAAGGTGCTTCGACCAGATAGAAGGAATCACGACGACCAATAAGGAGCTGACGGCTGAAGTGGAACGCCTACGGCGCCAACTTGAAGCCACCGACCAGGAGAGGACAGACCAAGAAGCACAGAACCAAAACCTGGTCGGCCAGCTCAAAAACAAAGAGCGGGAGAGAACAGGTAAGTTTTCACCATATCATAGCAAGTGCGGGACTTGTGTTATTGTGTTCTTGGCAGTAATAGCTGTAATGCAGGTTTAGAAGCTGAAGTGACCCGCCTCCAGGGGGAGAACAGCCATGCGCTTGCAGAATGTGGTCACCTGAAGGAGGACAATGAGAAACTGGCACGCAGCCAGTCGGAACTCCAAGAGCACACTAACAGAATGAAGGACGACCTGAAAAGTAAGCACTCCAGACCACCTTTCTCATTCTATTGCCCACCTTGCCTTGTCGTTTCATCACGTTTGATGTCTTGTACTGTTTTCAGTTTTGAAAGTCAATGCCAAGAGGCACCTGGAGGCCATGATCAAGGAGCGTGACGACTAGAAAGCACAATGCCTTAAGGCCACCGAGGAGTGGGACACGTGGAACAAGCGGTGCCAAGAAATGGCAACTGGCATTGTGCCCGTCCTCGACCTTATCGACCCGGTGCTCACAAGGAAGAGCTAAGGACGCCCCAGCTCGGACTGGTCGAGAGATGCAAGCAAGCATGGGGATGGTTCCAAGACTTCGTGAAGGAGGCGGGTGAGTACACGGGTGCCCATGTGCTAAGCATGGTGCGTGCTCACTACCCCCTGATCGATCTCAAACGCTTGGAGGCTGGGTACCCGAAGGAGATAGACCCAGACAAGGCCGAAGAGCTTCGAACGGCCCAGCTGGATTTGTCGTCAAAGATAATTGGCGATATTAACCTGTGCGGAGGTGGGACAGCACCTGTGCAGGGTATGCCATCGACAAGCCAGCTAGAAATGCCATCAGCTGCAAGCCAACCAACGAAGCCTGCAGGTCTCGACCAGCCAGGCACTGGTGGGGCCATCCCCTTCAGCTTGACTAGCTCAAGAGTCCCTGAGACTCGAGTAGGGTATCAGAGGCGGCGAGCAGTAAATGCCATGCGCCCCGACCAGCCAATGTAATAAGCTTAGAGCTGTAGAAGGAGGACATAGTTGTGTTATTGTAAACTTGAGCCTTTTCAGGCAAGCTTGTAATAACGTAACTGTACATCATTATAAGCTTGTTTGTTTTATACAGAACGCACTTTAAGCTTGAATTTTTTTGTTGGTGTAACTAAGTGGGAACGTGTTAACGTTCTGTTTAGTTGTACCGTTTTGCTCGACACGTCACCCTGAAAAGTTTGTGCGGCCCTAGTCTGGCATGTGGTCGGAGTGTGAGGTACTATGACCTATGCACACATGGACGCAGACAAGTCAAACCAGGGGGGACCTGCCGATCACCCTGCAACGTAGAGAGCGGATCCCGTGCACGTGTTGGGAGGAACCGGAAGACAGGGCCTGCTCCAAAAACCATAGAAGGAGTGGTGGTCGGCTTGTACTGGCTTAAGTTAGAATAACCATAAAATTCGGAGTGACACATTAGAGTGGTCGGAGAAATCATAGTTGCTTTAGTAAAGTAAATCGAAAAATACAAGTAGAGTACATATCTCAGTAGTTAAGCATAGAAACGTCTAAGCTTGTCGATGTGCCATGAGTTCGGTACGTCCATGCCGTCCTAGATGAGCTAACCTGTAAGACGTTGGACGTGTGACTTCCTTGATCATGAAGGGTCCCTCCCATGGGGTTGCGAGTTTGTGGACACCAGCCTGGTTCGTCTTCCACTTTAGGACTAAGTCTCCGACCACGAAGAAATGCTCTTTAACGTTCTTGTTGTAGTACCTACGCAAAACAGCAAGGTATTTGGCCGTGCGTATGCAAGAATCAAGCCTTTTCTCTTCTACGCTGTTGACTTCTAGCTCCCGTACTTCATTGACCTTGCCTTCATCGAAGTTCTCTACCCGTGCTGATCTGAAAGCTATATCTGGTGGGAGGACTGCCTCAGCGCCGTAAACCATAAAGTATGGTGAGACTGCCGGTGTTACGACTGGGCTGAGTTCGGAGGCCCCAGACCATGGCTGGTAACTCCTTGAGCCATCTTCCAGGAGCTTTATCGTTTTCTCTGTACATCCTCTTCTTCAATGCGTCCAAGATCATGCCATTTGCCCGCTCGACTTGTCCATTAGCTCTAGGATGCGCCACCGAGACGTATTTTACAACTATGCTCCTTTCATCGCAGAAGTCCCAAAAAGCGTTCCCGGTGAACTGAGTACCCAGATCAGTAATGATGCTGTTGGGCACTGCCGAAACGGTGGATGACCTGGTCGAGGAATGTGACAGCTTTCTCTGAGGATGCCTGTACCAGAGGCATGTATTCTATCCACTTAGAAAACTTATCAATTAGCACGAAGACGCATGTAAATTTCCCAGGAGCTGGTTTGAAAGGCCCGATCATGTCCAGTCCCCAGCATGCGAAGGGCCAAGAGGCTGGAATCGTCTGGATCTCATGTGCTGGTACATGGATTCTCTTGGAGAAGAACTGACAACCCTCACAGCGGCGGACTAGCTTTTCTGCGTCGGCCACTGCTGACGGCCAATAGAACCCTGCTCGGAAAGCCTTACCGACCAGTGTTCTTGAGGCCGCATGGTTGCCGCAGGAGCCAGAGTGGATTTGGTCTAGGAGATGCTCGCCTTCCTCCTGGGTTATACACTTCATCAAGATTTCCTCCTTAGCGTTTTTGCGCCATAACTTGCCATCGACGAGCAGATACTGCTTACTATGACGCATCAGGCGCTCATTTTCTATTCGATCGATATAACCGCTACCATCTGTTAAGTACTTGATGAAAGGTGTTCTCCAGTCCGACTCATGAGTGGTCGGAAGCGGCTCGGTTGTGCTCGGTGCCGGAACCAGTAGCCACTAATTGCTGGTCTGAAACTTTGTCGGTCGTTGAATCTTCGTCTTTAATGGAAGGCATGAGGAGGTCTTGGACGAATACGCCATGTGGGATTTTGGCTCGGGATGATCCTAACTTTGACAACGCATCCGCTGCCTAGGTTCTTGTCCCGGACCACGTGTATGTACTCGAATGCCATAGAACCTGCCTTCCAGCTTTCTTATCGATTTGCAATATGCGTCCATCTTTTCACTGGTCGTGTCCCAGTCCTTGTTGAGTTGGTTGATGACCAGAGCCGAATCTCCAGTAGACATAGAGACGTTTAACTCCAAGCTCAACCGCAATGCGTAGACCATACAGGCATGCTTCATACTCGGCGGCATTATTAGATGCTGGGAAATAAATCCTGAGGACGTACCGGAGCTGCTCCTTGGATGGTGACACGAAAAGAACTCCTGCTCCCACACCAGTCAATGTTGAGAGAACTGTCGAAGTACATCGTCCAATATTCGTCGGATCTCGGAGAGGCAGGCGTGCTTAAGTCTGTCCACTCGATGATGAAATTGACGAGTGCCTGAGACTTGATTGTAGTATGGCTTGCAAATTCCAAGGAAAGGGGGCATATCTCCATTGCCCATTTGACGATGCGCCCGTTCGCATCCTTATTGCGAATGATGTCCGCCAAAGGATACTCGGTCATCACCACCACACGATATCCGTCGAAGTAATGTCTCAACTTTCGGGATGTTATCAGTATGGCGTAGAGCAGTTTCTGAATCTGTGGGTACCTGGTCTTGGATTCGTTGAGTACCTCACTAATGAAATAAATTGGCCGCTGTACCTTGTAGGCGTGGCTCGGCTCGTCGCGCTCGACCACCATTGTAGTGGAAACCACCCGATCGGTTGCCGCAATGTAAAGTAGGAGAGTTTCGTCTTCTCTGGGAGCAGTGAGTACCGGAGGTGATGTGAGGTATTGTTTTAGCTACTTGAAGGCGGCGTCTGCTTCCTCCGACCACTCAAACTTCTCGGACGCTTTGAGCAGTTTGAAGAACGGTAGTCCTTTTTCTCCTAATCTTGATATGAAACGGCTTAGAGCAGCCATGCAGCCGGTAAGCTTCTGGACATCCTTCACCTTTTTTGGGGGCTTCATGTCTAAGACAGCTTTGACTTTCTCTGGGTTAGGGCGTATGCCGTCATAACTGACGACGTTGCCGAGCAATATGCCAGAAGGGACACCAAAGATGCACTTCTTTGGGTTTAATTTCCATTGGAACGTTTTAAGGGCTACGAAGGTGCGTTCCAGATTGTCAACGAGGGTATGTGCTTCCTTGGTTTTGACAACTACATTGTCGACATAAGCCTCGACGAGGCCATCTCTTATCTCGTCGTTGAGGCAGGCCTATATAGCGCGTTGGTAGGTAGCCCCGGCGTTTTTGAGCCCGAATGACATAGTCATGTAGCAGTAGGCGCCGAAAGGCGTGATGAAAGATGTCTTGATCTAGTCATCCTTTTCGAGAGCGATCTGGTGATAACCAGAGTAGCAATCGAGAAAGGAAAGCAGCTCGCAACTGGCGGTTGAATCTATGACCTCGTCTATGCGAGGTAAGCCGAAGGGGTCCTTAGGGCAGTGTTTGTTGAGATCAGTGTAATCAACGCACATTCTCCATTCATTATTCTTTTTGCGTACAAGAACCGGGTTGGCTAACCATTCCGGATGATACACTTCTTTGATAAATCCGGCTGCCAAAAGCCATGTAACTTCTACCCTAATCGCCTCCTTTTTGTCGCGAGCGAACCGTCGTAGCTTCTGCTTGATTGGTTTGGCTTTGCTGTTGACATTTAAGGAGTGCTCAATCAAGTTCCGAGGTACACCGGGCATGTCGGAAGGTTTCCATGCAAACACATCCACGTTGCCCCTCAAGAACCTGACGAGCGCGTCTTCCTATTTGGGATCCTAGGTCGGCCCCGATGAGGGCCGTTTTGCTAGGATCGCCCTCGACCAGCTGGATCATCTTGTGCTCCTTGGACCTGATGTTCTTGCGTGGAGCCTCGAGCTCTAGGATCTCTAGGTGGTCGGCCGAGGTCTTCTTAGCGTCGAGCATGGTCTCGGCCATGCGAATAGAGAGGTCGTGGGCCTCTGCTATTTTGAAGCTGTCATCCTCGCAGGTATAAGCTGCAGTATACGTTGCCCCTGAGGGTTAAAACTCCTTTCTCAGTAGGCATCTTGAGCACCAGATACCTATAATGAGGTATGGCCATGAACTTGGTGAGCGATGGTTGACCAAGAATAGCATGGTAGGTGCCGTCGAAATCAGCGACCACGAAGTTGACGTAGTCGGTGCGGAAGTGGTCCGGAGTCCCAAATTGCACAGGTAGCGTGATCTGCCCGAGAGGTGTGGAGCTCTGTCCGGGGAGAACGCCCCAGAACTGTGCCTCGTACGGCTTCAGGTCCTGCCTGGGCTATTTTTAGAGCGGGCAGGCTGTTCTTGAACAGTATATCAATGGAGCTGCCGCCGTCGATCAGTACCCTGTCGAATTGAACCTTGTTGATACAAGGATCGAGGACCAGGGGAAAACGCCCTGGCTCGGGTATGGTGGCCCATTGGTCCTTCCTGCTGAAGTAGATTTCACGGTGAGACCACGGAGGAAGCCATGGATCGGCGAGAAGGTTGTCGGTGTTTGCCACGTTCAAGCAAGCACGGGCGAGCAGCTTGCGTTCTCGTTTGGTCTCAATGGACACCTTGCCGCCAATGATGGTGTGCACGCGATCAGTTGGCTTGACGTATTTATGACGAGGATCTGCATCGTCGTCGTCGTTGTCCTCGTTGCGATGTTCCCCCACGTCGTTAGGCTTGTCGGACATATCCGGAGCCTGTTGACGCGTGTAGATAGTCTTGAGGATGCAGGCAATTCTCCATGGTGTGGTTCGACTTAGGATGGAGCTGGCAGGGCCCCTTCAATGCTTTGGCGTAGTCGTCCTCGTAGTTATGACGTCCACCACCCTTTTTCACAGTATTGACCTCGCCGTCGTCTTCCCTGAGCGCGCTTGCTCCTGTAATCGTCACGACGGTTGCGCCGCTGATTACGTTGATCACTGGTGGTCAGCGGGAGTCATTGCGCTAGTTGCGGCGGTCAAAATTGTCATTCCGACCACGATTGCCATGGTAATCATCAGCGGTGTGGGGGGTGGTCGGAGTGTGGAACCCTTGCTGCTTCTTCAATGATTATCTTTTTAGCGTCGTCAGCGTCCGCGTATTTCTTAGCGGTGGCCAAAAGCGCTGTGACCGATTCAGGTCTCTTCCGGAGGAGCTTGTCTCTTAGGGCGTCGTGGAAGCGGAGGCCGGTGACGAAAGCCTCGATTGCTTCGTTATCGGAGATTGATGGGACCTTGATGCGCAGCTCCGAGAAATGCCGAACGTACTCGCGTAATGGTTCATCCTTCCGATCTCGGATCCGTTGCAGATCGTACTTGTTGCCGGGTTGTTCACAAGTAGCGATGAAATTGTCGATGAAGGCCTGCCTGAGCTCCTGCCAAGAGTCAAAATAGTTCGCTGGCAAGCTAACCAGCCATTGGTGACCTGCATGACCAACAGCGACTGGGAAGTAGTTAGACATGACGTGCTCGTCAGCCATGGCTGAGCGGCACGTAGTTTCGTAGAGCATGACCCATAATTTGGGGTTTTCCTTGCTGTCGTACTTCTGAAGTTTCTCGAGTTTGAAATTCTTAGGCCATATGACTTGGCGAAGGTGTGGAGTGAACTGCTTTAAACCCGGCGGGCCGTGGGCAGTGTCGTATTCCATACGGCGATAGCTTTCATGGGATGCACGATCATTGGCTCTCTGGTTGATGCGAGCGCGCAGATCACGTCCGACGAGGTAATGGCGGAGATCGTTATTGCCATCGCTGGCGATCTCGATTGCCATCTGGATTAGCCCTGCGACCGTGGTTATCACGGCGATTGTCGCGGTTATCTCAGGCGGTTGTCGCCTCGAACGTCGTGGCGGTTATCCTCCCGGCGGCGGTTGTCGTCCCGACCACCATCATGACCACCGTTTCCGCCTTGACGGTTGTCTGATGGGTCGTTATTGCGCAAGCCACGTTGGTTGAGTGGCTGTGAGCGACTTGAGTATTGGCGGCTGTGGCTTGATTCGACAGAAACGGATGGAGCCCGGGCTTGATTCATCTCTGCGGTCTGAGCCATAGCAGCCGTCAGATAAGCTTGTATGTCATCACGGATTGCTTGAGTCTCGGGAGTGTTGGGCAGCCGCTGCATTGTCGCCATGGCAACGGCTACGTTGGCGCTTGGGGTCTTGAAGACTTGTTTGTCCCCCACCCTGTCGAAAGCATTGTTGAGGTCATGTGGTTGGACCCTTATGCGTCGTGCCTCCTGGTCTGCTTCAGCTTCGATTTGCCGGCGATTAAACCGATCAATATTGCAGTGCTTCGCGTGCAGTCTTTTCTTATTCTGTTTCGCCAACTGCTGGCGGCTCGTCAGTTGCTGACAACATGGATCAAATCCCCTCGTCTTGGCGGGAAAGACGGAAATTGGGGGAAACCCAGGGCGTGGTCTGGTAGATCCAGATCATATTTGACGCCTTCATCTTCGTGACACTGAAGCTCGGTGTGGACAGATGCATTGGATGCTGATGCTGGATGAGGAGCTGGAGTCACCCTCTCGGACTGTGTGGATGGATCCTTCTTGATAATCTTCAATCCGGACCATGTTGATGATGTTGCATGGCTTCGGCCGAGATCGGTGTATAGGACACAGATCCGAGCGGCGTCGCAGGTTGTACGCGTAGCTGGAGGCAGCGTTTTGCAAGCCGTAGGGCTGGACCTGGTGGTTCTCCGTCGGGACTTCGTACTCATAGAGTCGGAGACCCGTTGCGATGGCTGGCCGGCGACGAGCAAAACGCCCCTTAGGAGTTGATACGACCATAAGATCTGTTCCAAGTCGCGCAGGACGACTGGTCCGAACTGGTCGGATAGATCTATTGTGGGGAGCTGTTACCTGCTCGTTAGGTTGGCTTTGAATCGTACTTACCAGAGCCAGGGTTTCAGCGAGTTGGATGCCGACCCGATCAACAGAGTCGAGCAGGTCAGTGTTGTCGATCTGCTTTCCTCTGTAGCAGGGAAGCGGATGATGGGTTGTCGGCGTGGCTGTAGGCGTGGTCGGAGCCAGATGTCCCATGGTCAGAGCCAGGTCCATCGTGGTTGGAGCCATATCCGTTGTGGTTGGAGCCAGTGTTCACCGTGGTCGGAGCCATGTTCACCGTGGTCGGAGCCGTGTTCACCGTGGTCGGAGCCATGTCCACCGTGGTCGGAGCCGTAGCCGATGCAGGTGAAGTAGTCATCAGCGCAGGCTGAATCAACGCCTCCTCCAGTGGTCATAGCGATGGAGTCGTCGGAGCCGGTGGTCCAGGTGATCTGGCCGACGGTGAATGTGAGGCCGTTGGGCGTAGCCATGGAGCCGGAGATGATGACCATCTTGTTTGCTTGGAGAGCAGTATGCACACCCCCTACCTGGCACGCCACTGTCGACGAAATATGGTCGGCAGTCTACCTAGGGTATGCCCAAGGTAGTAGATTATCGGCAGACAGATGCGCAAGCCCCAAACAAGACGGTGATGCAAGACAGACACGAGGTTTTATCCAGGTTCGGCCGCCAAGAAGGCGTAATACCTACGTCCTGCGTCTGATTTGTTATTGCTGTATGTCAATGAGAGATGTTTTTTAGAGGGGTCCCCTGCCCGCCTTATATAGTCCGGGAGATAGGGTTACAGATCTGGAAACTAATCCTAGTCAATTACAATTGCCATATGTGGCCGGATAAGGATTCCTATTCTAACCGACCAGGATCCTGCTTGGTCGCCAAATCCGTCTTGATTCCTTGTGCGGGACTCCGATTCAGGTTAACCGGGCCGCACGTCGTCTTTCGGGTGGACCGAACCCATCGATCCGGGCCAGCCCAAGCTTAGCCGTAAGGGTATAGGGGTTAATACCCCCACAACACCCTTTTGCTGGCCTCGGTTAAATTTTGTGCAGTAGTGTCACTCAATTACCAAAACCGAGCAAGAAACTTTCATGCTTACACTAAAGTCTACCTATGTTTGTAGCTTGCTACCCAAGATTAGTGGTAGCTAGTGGGTAGTGATAGTCCCATCTAGTCTCTATAGTCCACCACATGTTTAGGCTAGTTCTTAAAGCGTAGGGCCTGAAGCTATAATGTCATGAGTTATCTTTTGTGGTGCTTGACCGAAACAGAGGCTATGAAGTGCTTGGTGCATGATCATTAATCTTGCTATGCTAAGTTATATTGCTAAGATATAGTTGAGAAAGAACCTTTGTGATAAAGAACTTAGGAAATTTCCTCACTTGTTGTCCTCCCTCTTAGCTACACTTTCACCTTACATTTGTTTGAGTGGAACTTCTATGTGTCACACTACATTATTGTATATGACTTAACCTCCACTTTGGTTTAGTCAGTATACTAGTTAGTAGATACATCATGGTTAGCTATCATATTCTTTAACCACTACTTCCCTAAGGATAAATATATTATCTAGAATACTTTTGGGTGAAATGCTACAACGGTATTATGTGCGCTTGTAGAATTATTCACTTGTGCATAAGAAATACCAACACTCATTTACTTGCATATCTTGTGCTTTGTGTAGTTGCTAGAGTAGTCGGTTAATTGAGTAGTATATTTCTAGTAGTTGGTTAACTTGTGTAGCTCGACTAGTTGATTAGCCTGCCTCATGTAGTTTAAGTGCTCTAATACTAGCTTGTTGTTTTATCTTGGTCACTAGACTTGTGTCAAAGGCTTGCATTATGTGCTAGGGAAGGCTTGTAGTTGCTATTATGAACCACCTTTGTCTCTAACCCTCGTGCCTAGTGTTTGTCATTAAAGGAAATTTTAATAGGCTAGCACCCCCTCTAGCCATCTGACTAGTTCTTTCAAAGGGTTGGAGGCCATAGGTAATAACAAAACCAAGGGTCTCATCCAAGGCTTGCAAAGAGTAATTAGGAGTGCTCAAGAGGATTTGGTTAGATAGTTTTATTGCATTAGATTCATGTATATGGTAAGAACTAGAGGTTCATAGAGGGTCAAGTATGATTATGTGAGAGCGATAATCACTTGTACTATTTTGGGGTTGTGCTTATAGAACTTGCAGTTGGATTTGCCAAATTCTAATTTCTTTGTCATGGTTGTTTTCACATCGTCATCTATGGTTTTCTACTAGAGTCATCATATGATGCAAGCTTGTGTCATAGTCACAATATCCTTTCAAAGATCCAAGGTTGTTGTCACATCCAGCCCAATTTGGAATTTAACCCATAGTGGCCCATGTGCATGTTAATGAGATATTGTGTAGAGTTTATGTAACACCCTAGGTGTTAGCCACTTGCAAAGCAGTGGGTTTGAGCTCAAACATGACATGTTAAGTGGTAATCAGGAGCTTTAGTTCCTTATCTCAGAAGTGGTGATGAAGGTGTCAAGGTCAAATCCATGAAAATGAGCCCCACCCGAACTTTTGGGAATAAACACAACACCTTTGTGTTTAATGGTAAACCCTTTTTCAGATATATACCTGAGTAATGTTGAAGGTGCCCCTTTTCATGTGCCTCACATCAATTTCCACCCACATTGATGATTGGAAAAGTTTTGTGAAGTTGGAATCAAGAAGTCACATGAAATGACAAGTTATGCCCTTGCTTGAATTGGTTTACTAAGTGAATGAGAACATGTAATGTCGACCAAACCATGCCACCTTACCCAAGTAACTCTAATTGAACTCTACAATAAAAGTTATGAAAGGTTCATGTTGAGCAGATATCAAGAAGATGTCTTAATTGGCCTAAAACCCTAGTTTAAGAGTTAACCATGTTGCTGCTTTGACCAAGGTAAAGGAATGGTTTCTGTTCAAGATACAAGGTTTGACTCTTAATGAAAGTTATAGTTACGTTTGGGTGCAACAAACTTTGTTTTTGGAACATACCCTGAATCAGCATGGAAACAAGTGAAACATAGGCTTGAAGATTAAATTTACGACTGTTTTCAGACTTAGAAATATTCTAAGTCCAGAATTAGTAACAATTTGATTAGCATCTCGCATTCTTGGATTTTTATTAAGCAACATGATTTGATCCAAAAATAAAAGTTGAAGTTTAAGTGAAGTGCTACACACTTTATTTTTGGACCAAGACCTAATTCAACTTCTAACTGGCTCAAACAGTATCCTCAACTTCGAATCCAATGCTATTTTGGTTCCACCATAATTCCTCTATCCTTAATCGGCAGCAATAAGTTGACATGTTCCCAGCATTTTATCTTCCTAATTCATACGACAGCTCAATTGGGTTCCTTAATATGAGTCAAAGTACCCATTTTGAAGGAAACAACAAAACAAGTGTCATTAAGTTTGGACCATGTTTGAGTCTCCAAAATTAGTTTCAAAAATAGCATGATGTTATGGAAATCAGCACTAAACTGAATTCGGGTTTCAGTTTCGGGTACTCCACTTTGGATCCTTGTATCTCTCCAACCAGGCCAAATCAGACTTTGACACTTAAAGCAAAGTTGGAGATCTCGCGTAGCTCTACAACTTTGGTTACTACAGCTTATGCCAAAACTAAACTAATTAGGAGTTACAAAGGGGAAGATTGATGTTTCAGTCGTATTTTTGGGTGGTATTAGATATTTGAATCAGGAAAGATGCAGTGGCCAAACGCATGTAGAAGGAAAGTGTCATGTGGCCTCCCATGCGCACGCCACTCACCGGCTTGCATCGCATGCTCGCCACCTCGCCAACGCTCATGCCGTGTGGAGATGTGTCGGTGTTTCGAGTTACCACCAACGAGTAAATTTCTAGTATTGTGCGTTTGGCTCGAATGGTGTGCTTAGAGGACATGAGGTTTATACTGGTTTAGGCAGAATGTCCCTACATCTAGTTCATCGCTGCTGCTCATGTTACTAACAATGAAAGTTTGTAGTAGGGGTTACAAATGGGTGAGAGAGGGACAAGTCCCAAGTCTCTGGTGGAAAGAGTGAATGAGTTCCAAGAGCTCAGGTTGCTGCTCAGCCATGTGCTTGTGTTATGTTCTGGTTAGTTCGAGGTTCGATGGGTTCATGGTGGTTCAATTGGGTCTAGCCTCAATTGATCGACCCCCTTCGTTGGGTGCCCTACTTTCTCTTTTATAGGCCAAGGGAAAGCACGAGTTATAGCGGAGGGAAAAAGAAGAACGAGAGAGTCGAAGGCCTTCAAGATTGCTAGGTCCTTCTTATCCTTCATGTAGGTCCCGACTGATCCTATAGATGTCAACAAGGATGGCTCCATGTCATGGTCCTGTCCATCACTAGCACCATGCACAGGCGTCGTTTGCTAGTCATCGTGCTCCACTCTATCCTGGTGGATGTCGTGGTGAACTGACACGCCTATTAGTGTTTGTATGAGGGTTAAGCAGAATAGCACCAGTATGCCTGATGCTATTCCTGATGTGAACCCTTGGGTATGGCCCGTCGTGTCCATAGGTTACATCGGGGTGTGCCAGTCTCCTCCCTGGTGTTAGAGCTTTTGACCTAGGCCCATACACTTGGACCTAGAGTGGTTGGCGATGGCATGGGTCTCGGTCGGGTGAGGCGGAGCTCGCAGCCTCAGGGTTCGAGTGAGGCAGAGCACAATCCTAAGGGTTGGGCGAGGTAGATCTCATGGCCTTGGGGTCAAATGAGGCAGAGCGCAAACCCAAGGGTTGGGCGAGACAGAGCGCAAACTGAAGGGTCGGGCGAGGCGGAGCCCTCCCTAAGAGGCCAGGTGAGGTGGAGCGCAAACCCAAGGGTCAGGTGAGGTGGAGCGCAAACCCAAGGGTCGAGTGAGGTGGAGCCCATAGCCTGAGGGTCGGTTGGAGCCGTAGTCACGCTCTTGACTGTTTGGATGAATTAATGTTGATGGCCCCTCCTCTTTGGGTACCCTAGTATTGGTCCCCGATAGTAGCCCCCGAGCCTGTGAAGGAGTAGAATACTCCTTCAGAGGTTTTTTCAAATAGGAGGACTCTTAGGGCCTTGGCCTTCTTTTGTCACCCATGGCGTGACCTGGGGACGGTGATTCCCTTTTGTCGAGATCGGACCCCTTGGGGGTATAGCCTTGAGATTTGGTAGGTCAGAAAAGGTCTTTCCTGATTTCGACCCCTATGGGGGTCTATCATTCTACGACCGATCATTCGTCCTTTCTATGAGTCCAACTTTCCTCAAGCCCTCGCCCGTAGCAGGGGTTCGATCGAGGATTGGTTTGTCTTCGTGATTCTCTTCCCTCAAGCATTTTTTCTAATAAAAATGGAGGGGCCAAGCCGTGTCATGAGTGGGGCCCTGACATCCCATTCATGGGGATCCAGCTTGGGTCAGCTGGTGACCGGCTCTAGATTCTCAGCGATCAATCCATATAGTTCTCAGGTCCATTTGACCAGTCCCGAGGGCTCTCTGCCTTTCTTTGAGGAAAAACCATGGATAGAATCCTGCTGAGACTCGAAAGTAGGGCCGGGATGCCTACTGGTGCTCATGCGCTTGGGTACTAGCCACTAGTGGAGCCATCCTTTCCCTCCCCTTACTCTAAAGGTGCCCGCAGCGGTTGATGAACCTGTCGATGGACCAACCTTCGAACTCCTGGGCCTAGACGGCCGTAGTAGCATTTTTAGCTCCATATCTCTTTTACCTGCAATGGGTCATGGTCCATTCAGGAAGGTGAAACGTCTGGCGAGTTTTTTGAGGGAGCGGACAGAGGTTGTGTGGGGGCACCCTATGGTGAGACATGGTGGTAGATCATGGTAGGCGTGGAGATCTAGGTGGGCGGTTGGCTCCCTCGCACCCATCGCCCCTATAAAACCAAAGGGTTAGCTCCTAGGGTTCCATACCTTGCCTCCTTGCCTCCACAGCCATGACCACCACTGTCAATTGCTTAGGTTTCCTACCTCTGCATCTCTGCCGCCATTGAGCCCACATCCATCCACCCTACCTCTAATGGATCTGTGGTGCCATTCCGATATCACGTTCCAGCGCATGGAGGGCCTCATCCATCGTGGTCTTCTCCACACGTGGACCTCAGCCGGGGAGTGGCTGGTTCCCGGCAAGGAGGACTTGCCATCACCACCATGATGGCTACGTGGTATCGTTCGCCCACCTCCACGTGTGTGGGTTTCACGACCCCCACGCATAGATTTCTTCAGGGGCTGCTGCACTACTACAAGATTGAGCTATAGCATCTAAATCCCAATGGGATCTAGCACATGGCGGCGTTCGTTGCCTTACTGCGAGGGATTCCTGGGGATCAGCCCCCACTTCGACTTGTGGAGGTACTTCTTCACCGTCACCCTCCAGAAGAAGAGGGAGAAAAGTGTAACACCCTAGGTGTTAAGCATGCATTTAACCTTGACATTGCATGAGCACAAGCATCATTGAGCATTCATGAGCATGAGCATCTCAAATATGATCTAGGTGTTGGCTTATATTGCATGTGTTGTCACTTAGTTGCCTTACATATGCTAGGGTTTACTTGTAACCAATATATGAAATGCTTGTGTAACCTTAGGAGTACTTTAAACATGTTTAGAATATCACATGGAACAACTTTGGTATTCATGACTAAGGCTAGTTTAGTCTCTAAGTCCTAGTTATAGTGTAAGTCATCATTTTAAAGTGGTATATTTGACCTAGGTTGAACTATGTCATAGAGCCTTTGCATGGTAGTGCAGCCTTAAGCAAAGTTGTAGTATTTTATTAGGGCAACAGCTTTTATTATTGGGTCATGAGCTAATTCAGGGCCTAGCTTGGTCATTTTGACCTCACAAAATTCAGCAAAACACTACTTTCCACACTTAGAAAATTTCTAAGTCCTAACTGGTTTTTCAGTTCGACGTGCCTGACTTTGGAGTGATGTATCTTCCTAACCGTTGCGATTTAGACTTTGATCCTTTAAGAGGTATTGGAGATGGTATGTAGATCTTCAACTTTTGTTAGGACAGTTTTTGCTAATGAGCCATAGATTAGGAGATTGAGCATCGTTAATTGGTGCTGTCGGGCTTGAACACGAGCTCTAATGGTCGTGGCCACGTCGCTGTGGGTGGCTGACCGTGTCAGGCCATTGATGTCGCGTGGCGGCCGTACAACGCCGACGGCCTGGCCAGTCGGGCCACGACGCGCACAAGTGCGCCCCATGCTCTCCCGTTCATGCCCACGCTCTCATTTCCCCTCTGTGCCTCCTTCGCTCGTGCATCTACCCACAGCAGCAACAGCGCTCGCCGCCTATGCCATTGCTGACCGCTTGGCTTCGCACTATGCTCGCACTGCTTGCTCGCCATAGTCATTGCTCCGCCGTGTTCCCACCACCTCACCAAACCCGTCTTCTAGCTAGCTTGAGCACGGTAAGCCTCCTATGCAGCGCCATGACCATCGTCCGTCGTCTCGCCACCGTGCCACACTGCACATGGCTAGGTCATCTCCGACCATCGTTTGCTATGATTGAGTGCATGCTAGATTTGCCGTAGTATGTAGAAGCTTGGTTGAACCCTAATTTGGGCAATCTCGACCAACTCCGGCGGCTCACCGTCGACCCACGCCCGCCGTGCCACCATGAGCACCAGTCGTCATCCTTAGCGTCTATAATCGACCTAGCTAGCTAGCCCAGTGTGTGCGGAAGGTCTTTGGGGAGCATTATGGTGCCAGTGCCGTCACCAGAGAGCTCACCGGCAGCAAACTCTGACCAATCAGCTCTGCTGCTCTGTTTTGTGCTATCAGCAACTGTAGATTTGAATGCTAGTTCATTTATTTTAGAAATGTATGCCAACTTTGAAAAATCATAAGTTGAGTTGTAGATGTCCAATTCTAGTGAACCAACTTTTGTCGTTATCCTCATGAAGTGTAGTATTTTATTAAAATATGAAATGAACAGTTTCTAGTATTTTTTTAGGTTAATAAAATATAGCAATATAAGTGTTTTTTGAATGTTTGCTATATTATAAAATGTATACCTTGAGCTAGAAAAGTGATAAAATTGTAATTCCAATTTTGTTGGTCTTGTGTTGACATGCTCTAGCTAGAAAAAATAATTAACTTGATGTAAACTTGTTTGGAACAGGGTCTTTCTATTTATCTATTAATAAATGGTATTTTCTATGGAAATTTGTAGGGAGAAAAATAAGTAACATATGGCCATGTAAATTTTTATATAGTAGTATGGCACTAGGATGAAGCTAAGAAAAATATATAATCTGTTGTTTGACACTTTCCTATAGGGTTAACTATTTTCACTAAAATAGACCTCGCTAGCTTTTAATTTTTGAAGAGGATGTTATATATGTTCAAATGGTATGAATTTTTATAGTAGTCTATTGGGAGCATTTGGAAGCCACTGTAATTTTCTGAGAATTTATTGTGCACATTTGATATATGTTTGTTAATTCACCTAATTATCTAATGAAATTAATAAAGGCATTTAAATAAATAGATTGGGCTTGACCATTATGTTTTCTTGGGTGTATTTGATATTCCTGAACTGTTGGTATGCTTGGTTATGTCCAATTTTGAATGCTTACATGCAATGAAAATATTATTGCTCTATAATTCAATTTAAAGTGGTTTTAGGACAGATTCTATTGTTGGGTATGTTATGTAGTAATAATGATGTTTACTGTAAAAATGGTTAATAACAAAGTTGTAGATAACTTCTTCATATATCTTGTGTCAAAATTTCAGGGCAATAGGCCAAATGGTTTAGGAGTTATAGCTGTTTAAAGTTTGTCTCCCGAAATACTTGTTCTCTGGAATTTCTGGACAAAACTGGAAACATTGCCTATTTTGGTTAGGATAGATTTTGAATTAGCTTTTGGTGATTAAATAAGAGTTGTAGTCAATTTTATAAGCTTTCCATAAAGTCCAAGATCACAGTCAATTTTATAAACTTTGTTAATGTCACGTAAAGTTATTCGTATTGATGCATTACGTGATAGGAGTTGTTTGGAAACACTTGCTGCATATTACCTTTCCTTGCCTAGAAATATCTACCATGAATCCTATTTAAGTCCAGGAATGCTTATTATGCTTAGCTATGCTTAGACCAGTAAAAGTCAGGTGATTTCCTATCACCTGCGAGCTATAGGTTATAACTTGAACATGGTTGGCTATATTGTGCTATCGTGGAACATAACCTGATGATGTTGAATAAATGGAGACCGGGTAGAGTCTTATGTTGTGGTAATCATAGTGATTCTGTCTGTGTCATTTAAGGACCGGTCATTGGAGGTCATCTTGTCATGTTGAACGCATGCCTTTCACATAGTTGGCGAGATAAGTCGTTCCGACCACGAAGCTGAGTAGCTCAACTCAGGCCGGGGACATGAGCAGTTAAAGTGCGCACCCTAGAGGTAGTAATGATGTGCGGAGAGCCAATGGCATCAGCCCAAGGGCAGGTTAGAGTCCCAAACCTCCTGGCAAATTGGTTGTATCTTTGAGAGTGCGGCGTTGGTCTTACCCGCGATTGTACTTGAGTTGTCCCAAAGGTGACCTGATACAACCCCGACAGGGGAAGTATGGGTGTGTGTTAGGAATAATTCCCTAGCTGGGTAGGAATCGATTCGAATCGACGTCTCTCTCGGATAGTGAGAACTTGACAGGAGTACGCTTCATCATAGTAATTGATGGAAGTGTTGGTTATGAGATTATGCAAGAACTCAATTGGATATGGTTATTATTGTGATGACTTAATGGTACCAACATGTTTGGCATAGGATAGTTGCTAATGTAGTATGAGATAGGATTAATAACTGGTGATTCATAGTTTGAAAGATATTGAACAACTTATGTTTTTATGCAAATAAAGTTTACCAGCTCTACTGATAAAGCCTTGCATACTCCTTGGTGTCTTAGTATTTTAGTTGGACGGGTAAATCTAGCTAAGTACCTTCTCACACTTAGGGTTTTATTCCCACTATTGTTGATAATGTTATGTATCACAGGCTTCTGCAAGAACTGCTTTGCTCCTACAGTGGATGAGGAATAGGACCATGGGCATGGTCATTCTGTATTTCATCTCATCCTTATGCTTTTGGTTGGAGATGACTATAAAACTAGCTATGTATTAAACTACGTGTGATGTTGATGTCAAACTACTTTGCTTCCACTACTTTTAAACTCGGTTTGTAATAACTATGTGAACTCCGATGTATGTGAGATAATTGTGAATTGTGATGTAACATGTGATTGGTTATGTTGAATCATGTACGATCTTGGTTTGTATGTTGGTTGTTTGAGATCCTTCATGATTTCATCGGACTATCGGGTTTATATGGGCTCAAGTATGATGGTTTGATCGCTTCGGTGATTGCTATTGTACTTATGCTCTTATAAATTGGACGATTCTATGATAGCTAGTATCGGAGCAAGGTTCAACATTAAACTTGTCTTATGTGTATTTGAAACAAAGGTTTTATGTTATAAAAATCTAAAGTGTGCCTGTGGTCATCTCCTTTATGCCAGTTAAGGACTTTTAGTTGGTTATTTAAGTACTAACCTTGGGTTTTTTACTTTCATCGTCCATACGGCGTGCTATTATATGGGTGCCACTCACTTGAGTGGTAATGTATGGATCAAATGCCTCTATGCCAAGGTAAGAAGGTAAGTTGATGAGTGGCAAGACTACAAGATGTGAATGTGCGGTCGAGGAGAGCTAGTTTTGATATGGTTGTATATGCATGCTTGCATGTGTGTATGGTGCGTATTTAATTGTGGGTAATAAATTGTCATCGGGTAGCTGTGATATGGAAGTATATGTATGGGTGTACTTATATGGAAGTATTTAGTTGCAACCTAGAGCCTAGATTTACATTTCTGTACTTATAACTGTTGGGTTGGGCTGAAATGCATTTTCTATAGGTACACTAATAACGAAACATGTAGCTCGCTTAGTTAGATTATATTGAGAGAACATATATATGCCACCACATATGTCATTAGGATTTTTTTTATAAGTTTGTGAGGATGTACAGAACGAGCATACATCATGGTGCATTATTCCTTCATAATTATTGCATTGTTTCCCCCCTTAAATGATGTTATTGTTAAGTAACTCATTTCTATAATCGCGTTGTCTCTTACTGGTAACCTTTTGCTATAGATGGCAGCCCCAGAAGCCCCCATTGCTAGCGACACCTTTTTGGCATTGTTTGGGACTCCCACCTTACTATGGCGGGTGCTGAACCTTGTTGGGTATGCTGAACTGCCTCACTACTTTTGGAGCGAAGTGGTAACTGAGGGACAAAGATGGTACGACATGTGGGTCACTGTCGCAACTCGTGTGGACAATCCATAGTGGCAAGGATGGAGCATCAAGTCAGATGGACAGACCCCTTGGGAAGGTGCCCAAGTGGCCTCTTTTGAGGTTCTCAGTGAGATTTGTTAGGAATTTGGTGATGAGCTTGTAAATGGGCCAGTTGGATCTTTCCCTAGATTGGATGTATCATAGACCTCTTGGACCTAGCCAGGTGGTAATGCTTTGGTAAGGGATAGGGATGAAAGAGCAGGAAGAAGTAATGTTGCAATGAGTGCCATGTATGCAGTCATGAAGATGTTTTATTCACACCAAGATAGCTACATCAATTGTATGCAAGAGCTCTAAAGAGCACAGGCTGCACAGCGTAGGTTGCGAGGACATGAACGCAGGCACCGAAGGGAAGTTAGAGCAGCCCAGAATGAAATAGGTAATTTTATGACAGCCTTAGACGCTCGTTGAGGGCAGTTTGTTCGTGCCATTGCAGAAAGAGATGCAGCTAGTTATGAATTACAAGGCATCCGTGCTGAGAGGGACGATGTCATTCGCCTTGCTAAAAACAGGGAGGCAGCTAGGATTAGGACCATGTTCCAGGCTGCTAGGCAGACAACATAGTTCGATCATAGGGAGCAGGAGCTCATGTGCTAGATTGAGGAGCTTCAAATTGATGTTCATTGCCTCAACAACATAATAAACCCAATTATTCCTCCAGCTCCAGCGGTGGAAGAAGGCCCTAATGTGTTGATTGTTGAGGATGATGGCATGGAGATGGATGCCAAGGAGGAGCCAGAAGATGAGGAGATCAAGCCTTTTGAGGACGACCACGGTGATGGTGTGTCCGACATCGACAATGATCACCTCGAGGAGTAGCTTAGCTGTAGTAGCGTGCTAGATATAGTAGCTCTTTATCTTCAATCATCATGTAATGAACTCGTGTTGTAGGTCTCAATTCCATGATGCTACCCTTTCGATGTTATTGGAACTATGCATGTACTACCTATGGTGATGGTACTTTTTAATGAATTTCTAGTTGTTTTTGGCATGAAAAATTTGGCATGTATGGAATGCGTTGCGAGTACGATAAGTGATCTATTTGGTGATGTTATGTTGTGGAAATGAATTATTGTGCCTCTGTGTTATTGTATGAATTACAATTCTCTCCAGTAATTATAGTATGGCATGATTATACAATTCTTCTGCAATCTCTTGACATCATTCGATAATCACTTGTTGTTGCAACTTTGTAGATGACTCACACTCATGGAGGGGCTGGTACCGGTCGGAATGGTGATGATGATTTTCCACCACCACTGCATCCTACACTAGCAGAGATGATGGCCCAACTCATGGAGACCCAACGTTCCATGGTAGAAGTGTTGCACGGTCTCACGCAGAATGTTGGCTAGGGACAAGGAAGAGACCAGCACCAAGGACCTAAACCTAACCAGTTCAGCACTTTCAAGGACTTCCTTGACACCAAGCCTCCTATTTTTTAGGAAGCAGAAGAGCCTTTGCAGGTAGATGAATGGTTGAATACAATCGAACAGAAGTTCTGTCTTTTAAGGCTCACCGAGCATCTAAAGACAGAGTATGCATCACACTAGCTATAGGGACCTATAGGCATATGGTGGAGTCATCATCGATCCACTTTGTCTGAGGATGCTTAAATCACCTGGAACCAATTTAAGGCTGCATTTAGGGGACATTATATTCCCCTAGGTCTGATGAGTATGAAGCATACAGAATTCATGAGGCTGACATAGGGTACTAAGAGTCTAACTGAGTATCTGCATGCCTTTAACAATTTGTCAAGGCATGCCACAGAGTTTGTGGATACTGATGCAAAGAAGATTGCTAGTTTCAAGAGGGGACTTAGCCAGAAGCTGATGAAGACACTAGCTAACTAGCAAATGTGCTACTTTCAATGAGTTCATTAGTGATGCTTTAACCCAAGAGAATCATAATAATATCTATGCTATGTCTAAGAGTCACAAGAGGGCTTATGAAGCAGGTGTATCTTAGCCAAAAGTTCCTACTGCTACGAGACCTCAGTTTCACCCTCCCGCTCCAAAGTATAGGCCACTTCAGAAGAAGGCACAGACTAGTTAGAACCAGAAAGTGTATCACAAGGCCTACTCTAATGCCCTACCAAAGGGTAGCAATGGCCAAGGGAGCTCCAACGTTGCACCTAGCAGAATGTCATGCTGGAATTGCAACAAGATTGGCCATTGGTCAAGAAATTTCCCTTATCCCAAGAAGAACAACAACTACAAAGCAGGGCAATTCAAATGGACATCAGGGACACATGCACTATACCACCATGGAAGAGATTCCCTCTGGTGAGGTTGTCATAGCTGGTATGTTTCTTGTGAATCATCATCATGTAGTTGTTTTATTTGATTCTGGAGCTTTGCATTCATTCATTAGTCCAACTTTTGCATCCAAGTATGATCAGAAAATCTTTATAGTAGACAAAGGTGGTTATTGTAGAAGTGCTGTCGGGAGTAACATTTCCATCAATCAGATAGTTAAAGATGTACATATCCAAATAAATGGACGAGAGTATATTGCTAATTTAGTGATATTATCGGGATTGGGTATAGATGTGATCTTGGGTATGAATTGGATGAAGAACCATGGTGTCCTTATCGATACCTCGACTAGGACCATCATGTTGAGGGACCCCAAGAATAATGATGCTTTTCTAGTACCCCTTCCTAGGGCGTTTGATCTCCATAATGTGGCCAATGCTATCCAGCCTATGGCCCTTGCTGATATTCTGGTAGTTTGTGAATTTCTAGATGTCTTTCCTAATGAATTGCTAGGGTTACCACTAGACAGAGAGATAGAGTTCAAGATAGAATTGTTACCTGGTACCGCAACCATTTCCTGAAGACCATATAGAATGCCACCTAACGAGTTAGCTAAATTGAAGATCCAATTGCATGAACTCTTAGAGAAGGGCCTCATTCGTCCCAGTTTGTCACCATGGGGTTATTTGGCTATATTTGTGAAAAAGAAGAACAAGTATTTGTAGATGTGTGTGGACTATCGACCACTCAATGCTGTTACTATCAAGAACAAATATCCTTTGCCTAGCATTGACATCTTGTTTGATCAAATGGCTGAAAGCAAAAGTATTCTCTAAGATTGATTTAAGGTCAGGTTATCACCAAATCAAGATTAGGCCAGAAGACGTACCTAAGATGGCTTTTTCCACTAGGTATGGCCTTTATGAGTATTTAGTCATGTCCTTTGGATTGACCAATGCTCCTGCCTATTTTATGTATTTGATGAACTCAGTGTTCATGCCCGAACTTGACAAGTTCGTGGTTGTGTTTATCGAAGATATCTTAATTTATTCCGAGATGGCAGAAGAGCATGAGGAGCACTTGAGAGTGGTATTGTCGAGACTAAGAGAGCATAAGTTGTATGCAAAGTTTAGTAAATGTGAGTTTTGGTTGAAGAAGGTACCTTTCCTAGGTCATGTTTTATCTAAAAATGAAATTTTTGTAGACCCATCCAAAGTGCAAGAAGTGATGGATTGGAAAGCTCCCACCTCAGTTCACGAGGTTTGAAGTTTTCTTGGTTTAGCTGGATACTATCATTGGTTTATCCTAGATTTCTCCAAGATATCCAAGCCTATGATGAGGTTACTTTAGAAGGATGAAAAGTTTGTATGGACACCAGAGTGTGAAGTAGCTTTTCACACTTTGCGGACTTTACTAACTACTGCTCCTGTTTTAGCATAGCCTGACATTGAGAAACCGTTTTATGTATTTTATGATGCCTTATGTACCAGTTTAGGGTGTGTTTTAATGTAGGAAGGCTGAGTCAATGCTTATGCCTCGCACCAAATGAGAAAAGCATGAAGTCAACTATCCAATGCATGATTTAGAGCTAGCAGCAGTTGTCCATGCTCTAAAAATTTGGAGACATTACCTGCATGGTAATGTTTGTCACATCTACACTGATCACAAAAGCCTTAAGTACATTTTCACTCAACCGGAGTTGAACATGAGGCAGCATAGATGGTTAGAATTGATCAAGGATTATAACCTAGAAGTGCATTATCATCCGGGGAAGGCCAATGTAGTTGCCAATGCCTTAAGTCAGAAGTATCATGGTAATTCTTTGTTGGAAGATGGTTTCAACTTATTGCATCCGGCAGTCCTACACAATATCACTATTAGTTGTTCTCTGGAGTCAAAAATCATTGATCTCCAAAAGACTGATGTTGGTATATTCCATATCAAAAGAAAGATGAAAGAAGAAGAAAGTAAGCATTTTCGATTGGATGAGAATGGTGTTCTGTGGTTTAAAGATCGACTTGTAGTGCCAAAAGATAGGGAGTTGAGAAACCAAATTCTAGAGGAAGCTCATTCTTCCAAGCTATCCATTCACCCAGGTAGCAGCAAGATGTACCAAGACTTGAAAACTAGATTTTGGTGGACAAAAATGAAGAAAGAAATTGTGGCATATGTTGCAAGATGTGATAACTGTTGCCAAGTTAAGGCCATTCATATGAAATTAGCAGGGTTACCTCAGCCACTATCCATTCCAAATTGGAAATGGGAGGACATTAGTATGGATTTCATTGTTGGACTTCCAAACACCCAAAAGGGTCATGATTCTATATGGGTAATTCTTGACCATCTCACCAAGTTTGCACATTTTGTTCCTATCAATGTCAAGTATTGGTCTCATCAATATGCAAAGCTATACATTGAACAAATTGTTAGATTGCATGGAGTACCTAAGAGTATTGTATCAGATCAAGGGTCCCAATTTGTTAACCATTTTTGGGAACACCTGCACAAGTACTTAGGTACCGCATTAATTCATAGCTCTGCTTATCATCCCCAGACAGCATGTCAAACTAAACGTGTGAATCAAATCTTGGAAGATATATTGAGAGCATGTGTGATTTCTTCCAAGGGTTCATGGGAGGATTGGTTACCTTTGGTTGAATTCTCTTACAATAATAGCTATCAAGAGAGCATCAAGATGGCTCTGTTTGAAGCTTTATATGGTCGTAAGTGTAGGACCCCTCTAAATTGGATTGAGCCTGGTGAAAGAAGATATTATAGAATTGACTTTGTCAAAGAAGCTGAAGAATGAGTGCAAATCATTCAACAACATATAGAAGCCGCTCAATCAAGACAAAAGAGTTACGCGGATAAAAGGAGAAGTCCTATTGTGTTCCAAATTAGAGATTATGTGTATCTAAAGGTATCCCCAATGAGGAAAGTACAAAGATTTGGAGTGAAGCGAAAACTTGCTCCTAGGTGTATCAGACCATATTAGATCATTGCATAAAAAGGACCAGTAGCCTACAAACTCCAGTTACCTCCAGAAATGAAAGCTATATTCAATGTTTTCCATGTCTCCCAACTCAAGAAATGTCTTTGTGTGCCCAAAGAAGCTATTGAGCCCGCTAATGTCAAGATTCAGTCAGATTTGACCTATGAAGAAAGACCTATTCGAGTGCTTGAAGAAATGGAAAGAGTGACCCATAGCAAAGTCATTAAGTTCTACAAGGTGATTTGGAATAATTATAGTGAGCAAGATGCTACATGGGAGCATGAGGACTATCTTCGTGAGGTTTATCCGAGTTTCTATGAGGAATGGTAGGTCGTACAATCTTGGGATGAGATTTCTTTAAGGGGGGAAGGGCTGTAACATCCTAGGTGATAAGCATGCATTTAACCTTGACATTGCATGAGCACAAGCATCATTGAGCATTCATGAGCATGAGCATGAGCATCTCAAATATGATCTAAGTGTTGGCTTATATTGCATGTGTTGTCACTTAATTGCCTTACATATGCTAGGGTTTACTTGTAACCAATGTATGAAATGCTTGTGTAACCTTAGGAGTACTTTCAACTTGTTTAGAATATCACATGGAACAACTTTAGTATTCATGACTAATGCTAATTTAGTCTCTAAGTCCTAGTTATAGTGTAAGTCATCATTTTAAAGTGGTATTTTTGACCTAGGTCGAGCTATGTCATAGAGCCTTTGCATGGTAGTGCACCCTTAAGAAAAGTTGTAGTATTTGATTAGGGCAACAAATTTTTATTTTTGGGTCATGAGCTAATTCAGGGCCTAGCTTGGTCATTTTGACCTCACAAAATTCAGCAAAACACTACTTTCCACCCTTAGAAAATTTCTAAGTCCTAACTGGTTTTTTAGTTCGACGTGTCTGACTTTGGAGTGATGTATCTTCCTAACCATTATGATTTAGACTTTGATCCTTTAAGAGGTATTGGAGCTGGTATGTAGATCTTCAACTTTTGTTAAGATAGTTTTCGCTAATGAGATGTGGATTAGGAGATTGAGCATCGTTAATTGGCGATGTCAGGCTTGAACGCGAGCTCTGATGGCTGTCGCCATGTTGCTGTGGGTGGCCGACCGCGTTAGGCCATGGACACCGCGTGGTGGCCATACAATGCCGATGGCTCGACCGGTCGGGCCATGATGGGCACAAGTGCGCCCCGCGCTCACCCGTTCACGCCAATGCTCTCATTTCCCCTCTGTGCCTCCTCCTTCGCTCGTGCATCCACCCACAGCAGCAGCAGCGCTCATCATCGATGCCATTGCTGGCCGCTCAGCTTCGCACTATGCTCGCACCGCTCGCTCGCCACAGTCATTGCTCCACCATGTTCCCACCACTTCAGCAAACCTGTCTTGTAGCTAGCCATGCACGGTAAGCCTCCTATGCAGCGCCACGACCGTCGCCATCGTGCCACGCCGCACATGGCTAGGCCATCTTCGACCATCATTTGCTATGATTGAGTGCATGCCAGATTTGCCATAGTATGTAGAAGCTCGGCCAAACCCTAATTTGGGCTATCTCAGCCAACTCCAGTGGCTCACCATCGATCGGCGCCCACCGTGCCGCGATGAGCGTTGTCGTCGTCCTTAGCGTCTATAATTGACCTAGCTAGCTAGCCCATTATGTGCGGAAGGTCTTGGGGAGCATTGTGGTGTCGGTGCCATTGCCAGAGAGCTCTCCATCGGTGAACTCCGGCCAATCAGCTCTGCTGCTTTATTTTGTGCCACTGACTGTGGTAGAACCTCCTAAGTTATAGGACCCACATGCACTTGTCACTATCCAACGACCTTTGACAACTATGCATATGTTCCTAGTAACTTAAGAAGTCTATCGGGTGTCCTCGAGGAACCTCGAATCATCCACAATTTCTGAGCAGGATCACATTATAGAGTCATTGCAGTATTACAACATTTATTCAAATATATACATCAGAGTAAAATAGCGGAAGTCTTATGATAACTTAATTTACAAACCAGTTGTTTCAAACCTTACAAACTAAGTTCCATAATTATTACAAACCATAGTAGTAGAGGAGTGGCATAATTAACATAAACATAACACACAAAATAAGCATCCTGCCCATGGATCACACATTCACTTATTGTCATCGACAGGAACAACAGTCATGCAGCAAGGTCCAAAATAGACCTGCTCATGAGGCTCACCTGCAACAAGGGTCAACGAACCCTGAGTACAAAAGTACTCAACAAGACTTAACTGAAATAAAAACTGAGAAGACTCGGGAATGCAGGCTTAGGGATTCAAGGTTTGGCTTTAGCAATAATCAAAGTTCTTTTGCGTAAAAGCTCTTTAATAAAATTAAAGTATTTCAACATTTAAACTTCATAAGAACCAGATATGAATCTGCCATATTTCGTAATGAGATCATGAACTTCATATCAAACTCTTTCTCAAGTCCAGCTCAAGTTTTAGTTATTAACTACGATGATGAATAGTGAGTTGAGTCTCCATAACTGAGGAGCAACGACGATTTGAACCGATTATTAACCTAGCTGGGGATTCCAGACCACACAACATATGCAGGTTCCTGACCTACATATACAAACCTACCCTCGGATCTTCTAAAACAAGAATGGGTCCGCGCCACTTGAGAATACAGTACTCCACCAATCCAGCCCATTGCCATGTGGGTACACGCTATTCCCGCCATCTCTCCACTCCCAATGCGCGAGTAGCCATTCTCATAATAGAATAGCTGAGTTAAGGCTTACCGGAGTATGTGGTTAGTACTACAAAGTCTCATCTCATGCAATTCAACAACGGACGAACCTTAATCGACACAGGCAGAAAGAAGCCGCTCATAAGACCTCCATGTCTTGTGGCTCTCACACACCGAGTCCACCTGGTCTAGATTTATTACTTCACATGCTCATATCTTATGACAACATAAGTAACCAAAGATCCATTTAAAACTCTCAAGTGACAGGTAATCACCCGACTAAGCATGACTAAGCATAACTAGTCATTTACGAATTAAAACTGGTAACAAGGTAGATATGGAAAAACAAGGTTGGTAATGCACCAATTAGGTTTCCACTTGACTCCTGATCACTTAATGCAGTATAGAAAAGCAAAAGCGATAAAATTTGTAAAACACAAGGTAGGGTTAAATGCATCCGGGGCTTGCCTTCATTGATGGAAAAGTTAGGTTCCTGCGACGTTCCACAAGTATCAGATCCGACCTCAATAGATAGATTAACCTCCTCCGCAACTTGATTAACTACCATGTGTTCACCTTTGTTCACTACACATAGTAACAATGCCATGTTTAACATGATGCGGAATACGGAATAAACATGATGCTTGATGATGGATGTAAAATTAACAATTCGAATACAACTTTCCTTCGTGGTATAGTTGCAAGTCAAACTAACTAAACCTTTTTCGTAACACATACATCAATTGCCAAGGATCATTACCAACTAATGACCCAAGGTCACCACTCAATCCAAAATTTCAAACAAAACCTAAATCATTAAAGGTTACTATTTGCTTTTATGAATTAATTATTTAATTTCAAAATTATGAAATAAATCAAATTATTCCAATTGAGCTCAATTTTTTTGTAAATGTTCATCACATGATAACTAGGTGGCAAAACAATTTTCATAATTTTTGGATAATTAATTAAGCCTAGAAAAATCATGGAAACCCATTTATTAATTAATTGAGCAATTTTTTTATCACATTCAAAAAGTACTGAAAACAACATTTCATATTTTTCTTAAATAACATACATCACAGAGAGGTCACACAAAAATTTTCATAATTTTTGGAACTCTAAATAATTCTACACAAAAATAACAAATCATATCACTATTCATTTAAATCTGAAAAACAGAAAATTCATTTTGAACGCTGAGTCACTGACAAGGTGACCCCACATGTCATCTTCAACCTCTCGCACTGACCATGGCAACGATGACGCCGACCGGCGATTTCTTGCCGATGACGAGGTCACTAGAGACGGCCAAGGCACCAACATATTCACCATGACTAGGCGCATCGATTTGTGGCACTAGCTTAAGCAATTACAGCGAGGATCGAGATCGACGCCATCCATGGAGGACGCGACTGCACGGCAGCGCTACGCCAGCGATAGGAGACCGGTAGCAGTTAAACAAAGGGTATAGGAAGCATCAGTAGCTCACCCCGAATGTGTTGGAGCAAGGAGCGAGGTCAGAGGAGCAACGGTGACACGGGTCGACGCTCACAACGGCCATGGTGGAACAAGCGACGACGACGGTGGTGCTCTGGCGACTATGCTGGACAAAATGACCAAGCAACAAGGTATTAAGCACAACGGCATCGAGATGGAGCTGTAGGTACACAAAGCAAGGGCAATGGCTCACCGGAGAGCGCTGGCCACAGAGATGCGCTTGCGACGGTGAGGTTGCCGGCCATGAGGAAGAAGGGTTCGCACCGTGGATTCCTGGTGAAATTAGGTGACCAAAGCTAGTAGGATGGATGCGCAAGAAGGAGATGGAGCTAGAATTGTCTTAGCTGCGATGGTGCAGGCACTACAGCGATGGCGCGAGCTCGCCGGAGTTGAGCAAGGGCGATAGGAAAAGCAGAGCAAAGAAAGGAAGAACGGCGACGACGTCTGAGCTTTATAGAGCGGCCAAGAGAGCAAGGAGGCGACACACAGTGGCCTTCTCCATGCCAGCACAAAACCAAGGGCGGCCACAGGCGCATCTGGAACCGAGCAGAAGGACGCCGGCGGTGGGGCGGTGGTCGTGGCACTGTTCCACTTATTTATAGAATTGCCATCCATTTTAAAATCCAAATTACTCCCAAATTTGTATAACAACTCAAAAATCTCCAAAAATAAAAGTTGTTCAAAATTCAAAGTTCTACAACTTTGCTTTTACAACCACCCCCTAATTCGGTCTACATTTTGAAATGAAATTTTGAATTCAAATAGGGGACATTTAAAGAATTTCGCCTTTTCAAATTACTTCAAATTTTTCATAAAAACTTTGAAAACTCCAAAAACAAACTTTGTATAACTTGCCAAGCTCAACACTTTTTTGCTTTTAGGCTCAACCCTAAAATATGCTAGATTTTGAATTGGGTTACCCAGGGTAAACTTAAATGCTGGAAATTCGGGTTTTCGGAAATCCAATTAAACACAAATGTTTTGAAATTGATTCATCCATACAAGTCAACACATATCATAAAACAAGGTCCACACCAAGCATTGCAACAAAAATTATAAAACTTTTACTAAGGAAGGATTTGACTTGTTTAAAAGATTCCCACATCAAGATTCACAAAGTTTCCTAATCATTATTATTAACATTATTTTAGGTAATATATAAAACACTCCATAAAATAACATTTGCATACTATAATATAAACATGAAATGCACTCATGAGTTGATGCGTGATGATTATGCATAATGATGACATGATCACCTTCATAATTATTTTTTAACATCGGGGATGCTACAATCCTTCCCCTTAAAGAAATCTCGTCCTGAGATTTAAAGTCCAAGGGTAATTAATGGAAAAAGAAAATGTGTCAAACACATTAACCTTCAAGTTGTTCATAAAACAGCAAGAGTTGACTTGAAATTGTAAACGAGATCCAAAGACAATTGTAAGGGACAAAGGATTTAGTAACTTCAATGGAATGATGGAACATGAATTCCAAATGAGAGTTCCAAGATGAGTGAATCACATTAATTGCGGAGCTATAATGGATCATGACCGTAGACCTCGATACCAGCGAGTGCCCAGCAGTATTTCCTTATGGCCTGCAGTCCATAGGAGACCCTAGGTTTCGATGCGGCACCATAAATCATGGATCATGGCACCACCATAGGGCACAACTAAAGTAACTCACAAGTAACACTTGTCAAGCTAGCATGATCAAGGAACTAGCATGTGTTGCATTAGGAGAGACCAAGACATGACACATGCATAGGTTTGAGAATTCAAGGATTAGTCCCAAGTTTCAACATTGAGTAGATGGGGAAAAAAATTAAAGTGCAATCAAGAAATTCCCAAAGATGTGGAACTTATGAGCAAGTACAATCAAAGAGTGGTTTACTAGCAAAGCTTGGTACATGACCAATTTCATTGGGACAAAATAACCATAACAAGTACAAGCCATTCCTTGAATGGAAGGAGGAAGTTTTAAACATCATTATATTTCAACTTCATATGAATGATTATAACTGGAATATGTGTAGTGTTTCATTAATGACATGATGCATGAACGATTCTTACGTTACTAAACATCAAAGCTTATAAGGTACATAACCACAGTTATTTTTATATAGGGCATAATAAGATTACTACTCCACCACACAAACCCTTTTTAATCAATTAAGAAATGGTGAGAATGAAATAAGATAAGCCAGAAGCAATTTGGACCAAATTAACAAGTCATATTTATTTGTCCAAAATCATTTTGAAGTTTTTGTAAAACAATACAACAAAGACTTTGTAACGATCGCTCTGATACCATTTTGTGGCAGAACCTCCTAAGTTATAGGACTCACATGCACTTGTCACTGTCCAACGACCTTTGACAACTATGCATAGGTTCCTAGTAACTTAAGAAGTCTATCGGGTGTCCTCGGGGAACCCCGAATCATCCACGATTTTCAAGCAGGATCACATTACAGAGTCATTGCAATATTACAACATTTATTCAAATATATACATCAGAGTAAATTAGTGGAAGTCTTATGATAACTTAATTTACAAACCAGTTGTTTCAAACCTTACAAACTAAGTTCGATAATTATTACAAACCATAGTAGTAGTGGAGTGGCATAATTAACATAAACATAACACACAAAATAAGCATCCTGCCCAAGGATCACACATTCACTTATCGTCATCGACAGGAACAACAGTCATGCAGCAAGGTCCAAAATAGACCTGCTCATGAGGCTCACCTACAACAAGGGTCAACAAACCCTGAGTACAAAAGTACTCAACAAGACTTAACTGAAATAAAAACTAAGAAGACTCAGGAATGCAGGCTCAGGGATTCAAGGTTTGGCTTTAGCAATAATCAAAGTTCTTTTGCGTAAAAGCTCTTTAACAAAATTTTAGTATTTCAACATTTAAATTTCATAAGAACCATATATGAATCTGCCATGATCCGTAATGAGATCATGAACTTCATATCAAACTCTTTCTCAAGTCCAGCTCAAGTTTTAGTTATTAACTACGATGATGAACAGTGAGTTGAGTCTCCATAACCGAGGAGCAATGACGATTCGAGCCGATTATTAACCCAGCTGGGGATTCCAGACCACACGACATATGCAGGTTCCCGACCTATATATACCAACCTACCCTTGGATCTTCTAAAATAAGAATGGGTCCGCGCCACCCGAGAATATAGTACTCCACCAATCCAGCCCATTGCCACGTGGGTACATGCTATTCCTACCATCTCTCCACACCTAGTGCGCGAGTAGCCATTCTCATAATAGAATAGCCGAGTTAAGGCTTACCGGAGTATGTGGTTAGTACTACAAAGTCTCATCTCATGCAATTCAACAACGGACGAACCTTAATCGACACAGGCGGAAAGAAGCCGCTCACAAGACCTCGATGTCTTGTGGCTCTCACACACCGAGTCCACCTGGTCTAGATTTATTACTTCATGTGCTCATATCTTATGACAACATAAGTAACCAAAGATCCATTTAAAACTCTCAGGTGACAGTTAATCACCCGACTAAGCATGACTAAGCATAACTAGTCATTTACGAATTAAAACTAGTAACAAGGTAGATATGGAAAAACAAGGTTGGTAATGCACCAATTAGGTTTCCGCTTGACTCCTGGTCACTTAATGTAGTATAGAAAAGCAAAAGCGATAAAATTTGTAAAACACAAGGTAGGGTTAAATGCATCCGGGGCTTGCCTTCATTGACGGAAAAGTTAGGTTCCTGCGATGTTCCACAAGTATCAGATCCGACCTCAATAGACGTATTAACCTCCTCCGCAACTTGATTAACTAGCTCAACATGATGCGGAATACGAAACTTGATGCTTGATGATGGATGTAAAATTAACAATTCGAATACAACTTTCCTTCGTGGTACAATTGCAAGTTAAACTAACTAAACCTTTTTCATAACACATACATCAATTGTCAAGGATCATTACCAACTAATGACCCAAGGTCACCACTCAATCCAAAATTTCAAACAAAACCTAAATCATTAAAGGTTACTATTTGCTTTTATGAATTAATTATTTAATTTCAAAATTATGAAATAAATCAACTTATTCCAATTGAGCTCAAAATTTTGGTAAAGGTTCATCACATGATAACTAGGTGGCAAAACAATTTTCATAATTTTTGGATAATTAATTAAGCCTAGAAAAATCATGGAAACCCATTTATTAATTAATTGAGCAATTTTTTTATCGCATTCAAAAAGTACTGAAAAACAACATTTCATATTTTTTTAAATAATATACATCACAGACAGGTCACACAAAAAATATCATAATTTTTGGAACTCTAAATAATTCTACACAAAAATAACAAATCATATCACTATTCATTTAAATCTGAAAAACAGAAAATTCATTTTGAACGCTGAGTCACTAATAAGGTGACCCCACATGTCATCTTCAACCTCTCGCGCTGACCATAGCGACGACGACGCTGACCGGCGATTTCTCGCCGACGACGAGGTCACTAGAGACGGCCAAGGCACCAACACATTCACCATGACTAGGCGCATCGATTTGTGGCACTAGCTTAAGCAATTACAGCGAGGATCGAGGTCGACACCATCCATGGCGGACGCGACTGCATGGTGGTGCTACGCCAGCGATAGGAGACTAGTAGCAGTTAAACAAAGGGTATAGGAAGCATCAGTAGCTCGCCCCGAACGCGTTGGTGCAAGGAGCGAGGTCGGAGGAGCAACGGTGACGTGAGTCGACGCTCACAGCGGCCATGGCGGAACAAGCGACGACGACGGTGGTGCTTCGGTGACTGTGCTAGACAAAATGACCAAGCAACAAGGTATTAAGCACCACGGCATCGAGACGGAGCTGTAGGTACACAAAGCAAGGGCAATGGCTCACCGGAGAGCGCTGGCCATGGAGATGCGCTTGCGACGGTGAGGTTGCCGACCGCGAGGAAGAAGGGTTTGCACAGCGGGTTCCTGGCGAAATTAGGCGACCAAAGCTGGCAGGATGGATGCGCAAGAAGGAGATGGAGCTGGAACTATCTTGGCTGCGATGGTGGAGGCACTACAACGACGCCGCGAGCTCGCCGGAGTTGAGCAAGGGCGACGGGAAAAGCAGAGCAAAGAAAGGAAGAACTGGCGACGACGTCTGAGCTTTATAGAGCAGCCAAGAGAGCAAGGAGGCGACACGCAGTGGCCTTCTCCGCGCCAGCGCGAAACCAAGGGCAGCCACAGGCGCGTCTGGAACCGAGCAGAAGGACGCTGGCGGTGGGGCGGTGGGCGTGGCACTGTTCCACTTATTTATAGAATTGTCATCTATTTTAAAATCCAAATTACTCCCAAATTTGTATAACAACTCAAAAATCTCCAAAAATAAAAGTTGTTCAAAATTCAAAGTTCTACAACTTTGCTTTCATAACCACCCCCTAATTCGGTCTACATTTTGAAATGAAATTTTGAATTCAAATAGGGGACATTTAAAGAATTTCGCCTTTTCAAATTACTTCAAATTTTTCATAACAACTTTGAAAACTCCAAAAACAAACTTTGTATAACTTGCCAAGCTCTACACTTTTGCTTTTAGGCTCAACCCCAAAATATGCTTAGATTTTGAATTGGGTTACCCAGGGTAAACTTAAATGCTGGAAATTCGGGTTTTCGGAAATCCAATTAAACACAAATGTTTTGAAATTGATTCATCCATACAAGTCAACACATATCATAAAACAAGGTCCACACCAAGCATTACAACAAAAATTATAAAACTTTTACTAAGGAAGGATTTGACTTGTTTAAAAGATTCCCACATCAAGATTCACAAAGTTTCCTAATCATTATTATTAACATTATTTCAGGTAATATATAAAACACTCCATAAAATAACATTTGCATACTATAATATAAACATGAAATGCACTCATGAGTTGATGCATGATGATTATGCATAATGATGACATGATCACCTTCTTAATTATTTTTTAACATCGGGGATGTTACAACTGACGCGCGGGCCCAGCTGACTCATGGGTCCCAGCTGTCAGCGGCTGTAGATTTGAATGCTAGTTCATTTATTTCATAAATGTATGCCAACTTTGAAAAATCATAAGTTGAGTTGTATATGTCCAATTCTAGTGAACCAAATTTTGTTGTAATCCTCACGAAGTGTATTATTTTATAAAAATATGAAATGTATAGTTTCTAGTATTTTTATAGGTGAATAAAAATAGCTATATAAGTGCTTTTTGAATGTTTGCTATATTGTAAAATGTATATGTTGAGCTAGAAAAGTGATAAAATTGTAATTCCAATTTAGCTGGTCTTGTGTTGACATGCTCTAGCTAGGAAAAATAATTAACTTGCTGTAAACTTTTTCGGAGTAGGGTCTTTCTATTTATCTATTAATAATTGGTATTTTCTGAGGAAATATGTAGGGAGAAAAATAAGTAACATATGGTCATGCAAAAAATTGTACAGTAGTATGGCACTAGGATGAAGCCAAGAAAATATATAATCTGTTGTTTGACACTTTTCTATAGGGATAACTATTTTCACTAAAATAGACCTTGCTAGATTGTCATTTTTGTAGAGGATGTTATACATGTTCAAATGGTATGAAATCTTTACAGTAGTCTATTGGGAGCATTTGGAAGCCACTGTAATTTTCTGAGAATTTATTGTGCACATTTGTATATATTTGTTAATTCACCTAATTATCTAATTAAATTAATAAAGGCATTTAAATAAATAGATTGGGCTTGACCATTATGTTTTCTTGGGTGTATTTGATAGTCTTGAACTATTGGTATGCTTGGTTATGTCCAATTTTGAATGCTTACATGCAATGAAAATATTATTGCTCTATAATTTAATTTAAAGCGGTTTTAGCATAGATTCTATTGTTGGGTATGTTACATAGTAATAATGATGTTTACTATAAAAATGGTTAGTCACAAAGTTGTAGATAACTTCTTCATCTATCTTGTGTCAAAATTTCAGGGCAATAGGCCAAATGGTTTAGGAGTTATAGCTTTTTAAAGTTAGTCTCCCGAAATGCTTGTTCTCTGGAATTTTTAGACAGAACTAGAAACATTGCCTGTTTTGGTTAGGATAGAGTTTGAATTAGCTTTTGATGATTAAATAAGAGTTGTAGTAAATTTTATAAGCTTTCCAGAAAGTCCAAGATCATAGCATTTGTATAGGTAGAACTTTAGTTCTGATGTAAACTATTAGCTGCTATGTGTAGCTCTGAAATTGTCTTGTGTAGAATATCGGAAATGAATAGAGAAGAGATATGCACCTACTCAGTAAACAAGGAGTCAACATTGTTATCATTGTGTAACTTAACATCATTATCACAGCATGTACATTCCCCTATCACATCATCCATGATCCTTCTTATGCATTCACAGGACTTACTTATGCATATGCATGCAATAGGTGCAACCGAGGAGATCACGTAGGTGGAACTCGACGTTGATCCATAGGGGGAGAACCAAGAGGTGCAGCACTAGGATGTTCTTGGAGATGGAGAGCCTAAAGCCGATCACCTTCTCGAGTGCCTGGATCACCATCCTGCAACTTTCATGAAAGGCAAGCCCCGGAGCATTATAAGTCTCCCTACTTTATTAATGTCACCTAAAGTTATTCGTATTGATGCATTACGTGATAGGAGTTGTTTGGAAACACTTGCTGCATATTACCTTTCCTTGCCTAGAAATATTTACCATGAATCCTATTTAAGTCTAGGAACGCTTATTATGCTTAGCTATGCTTAGACCGGTAGAAGTCGGGTGATTTCCTATCACCTACGAGCTATAGGTTATAACTTGAACATGGTTGGCTATATTGTGCTATCGTGGAACATAACCTGATGATGTTGAATAAATGGAGACCAGGCAGAGTCTTATGTTGTGGTAATCATAGTGATTCTATCTGTGTTGTTTAAGGACCAGTCGTTGGAGGTCATCTGGTCATGTTAAACGCATGCCTCTCACATAGTTGGCCGGATAAGTCATTCCGACCATGAAGCCGAGTAGCTCAACTCAGGCCAAGGACACGAGCAGTTAAAGTGCGCACCCTAGAGGTAGTAAGGATGTACGGAGAGCCAATGGCATAAGCCCAAGGGTGGGTTAGAGTCCCGAGCCTCCTAGCAGATTGGTTGTATCTTTGAGGGTGCGGCACTGGTCTTACCCATGATTGTACTTGAGTTGTCCCAAAGGTGACCTGATACAACCCCGACGGGGGAAGTATGGGTGTGTGTTAGGAATAATTCCCTAGCTGGGTAGGAATCGATTTGAATCGCTGTCTCTCCTGGATATTGAGAACTTGACAGGAGTACGCTTCATCGTAGTAATTGATAGAAGTTTTGGTTATGAGATTATGCAAGAACTCAACTGGATATGGTTATTATTGTGATGACTTAATGGTACCAACATGTTTGGCATAGGATAGTTGCTAATGTAGTATGAGATAGGATTAATAACTAGGGATTCATAGTTTGAAAGATATTGAACAACTTATGCTTTTATGCAAATAAAGTTTACCAGCTCTACTGATAAAGCCTTGCATACTCCTTGGTGTCTTAGTATTTTAGTTGGATGGGTAAGTCTAGCTGAGTACCTTCTTGTACTCAGGGTTTTATTTCCATTGTTGTAGATAATGTTATGTATCACAACTACTATAAGAACCGCTTTGCTCCTACAGTGGATGAGGAATAGGACCATGGGCATAGTCATTCTGTATTTCATCTCATCCTTATGCTTTTGGTTGGAGATGACTATGAAACTGTCTATGTATTAAGCTACGTGTGATGTTGATGTCAAACTACTTTGCTTTCGCTACTTTTAAACTCAGTTTGTAATAACTATGTGAACTCCAATGTATGTGAGATAATTGTGAACTATGATGTAACATGTGACTGGTTATGTTGAATCATGTATGGTCTCGGTTTGTATGTTGGTTGTTTGAGATCCTTCATGATTTCATCGGACTACCGGGTTTATATGGGCTCAAGTATAACGGTTTGATCACTTTGGTGATTGCTATTGTACTTATGCTCTTATAAATTGGATGGTTCTGTGACAAAAAGCGGCAGGTAGGAGCTACATATGCCGATGGGGTGTGCTGGCATCCAACTTTGGAACAATCAGGTCGGCAAGTACCCGTCCATGCAGCTCTCAATGTCAAACAAGGGATGGCACTCGTAGTGGTTCTACCTCAAGAATGACACCGCTGCCCCTCTATCGGAGTTCATCAGATGCCTAATCGAAGAGGCCCTAGAGCCATGGAGGAAGTGGGGCATCCTGGAGAAGGACAAGAAGAATATCTGAGACCACATCACCACCATCCACATCCTAAAGGAGAGCAGCCTGAAGGGGTCGGGCGTCATAGGGGCCTACCACACAAGGAGGGTGGTGCCATTGATGACGCGCGTGCTCCCACTATATGCGATGGCGCCCAAGGTGTCGTTCGATAGAACAACACTCGCCGAGGGGACTGCTCCCCAACTCTAAGATCACGCAACGCATCAAGGAGGTGATGGAACCCTCATGGGACAATGTGGATGCCCCCTCAATTTCATTTTCCTAGTGCCGAGGCATCTGGCTGGAGCCAGGCCATGTCATCTTCATAAGTTTCCCTTTCTATTGCCTTCTCTTCAAATGATTTCCAAACCCTTTGATACTAACTTTGAGAGGGGTGGACTAGCCGAGAGACCTCATCCTCACAGATCACCCATTTCCGTTGCCGAGGGATTTGGCCATGAGGATGGCGAATCGCGTCGAGGGAAAGTGGCTGAGGAAGGCGAAGGAGGACAAGAAAAGGAAGAAGTAGCGGAAGCTGCAGGCAGTGGGAACAAGGGAAGGACACTAATAGTGGTGATGATGATAATGATGATGATGATGATGATGGTGACAACGACGAGGTAGCCGATGATATTGAATGGGACAAATTGGAGAACGAGGATGCGCTGATAGGTATCAGTTTGTCCTTACAGGCATTGGGACCCTTCTCATTCCATGGAGGGGAGGGTATGTCTTGGGAGCCGACGGAGGTGGGCCATACCATCAGCCTGCCCAAGGAGCCAATAGAGGTGGGTGGCTCTACCGTCGCACCCAAGGTGCCAATGGAGGCAGGTGACTCTGCCGTCACACCCCAAGAGCCAAGGGGAGTGAGCCCCTCTGCCCAGGAGCAGGGGTGTGGTTGAAATAGCCTCGTTCCAACGAGGCAGAGCAAAGGTCGGGAGGTTCGCCCCCTAAACGCATCTGCCACCCGATGGCGCTGAGGTGAGTTATCAGTTCCTCTATTTTTTTCCTATTTTGGTTGGATTTCATTGTGACTTATGCTTTTCATGCTTTGTAGCATTGGCAGGCAGCGTAATCCTTTGGCGCTGGCACCAAAGAAGAGCGTCGCCCACCAATTGAGGCGGCAGCCTTCGGCTGGTGTTGCACTCATTTCGAGTGGGAGTGGCACTAGTGTGACTGTGTCGCTAGCCGATTAGGTGCTACCTATGGTGGCGCCCATGCCCTCGGTGGGATGGACAGATGCAGGGACTCAAGGGGCACCTTTGGAGGTCACGGAGTAGCCGGCGATGGCCGTGATACCGCTGCCGACGACTAGGGCGGATGAGGCTGCTGATCGTGCTCATGGCGCCAACCATGGCAGGCGTGACACAGCCAGTCATGACTCACCAACATAGGTGGAGGTGGCGGTGGCCGTGATAGATGGGTCACCGCCAGGCGCAACCATAGCAGCACCTGAGGTACCAGAGCGACTCGTGCCATCGGTGGCCCATGCCATCAGCGGCCCATGCCATCGGTGGCCCAAGTGATGGTGCCTGGCGTGGGCCAAATGGAGGGGGACATGGTCGAGGGGTCCCTAGGAGTCATGGTGCTGGGAGAGGCATCAGTGTCCGCACCCACTAACCCCTTTCATCATTGGAGGGGGCATCCCGGCCAGGACATCACGGCGAGAGAGATCGGTGGCTCTTGGAGCCAGAGGAGAGTCATCCCTGGCCCTAACATCGGTGGGTAGTGGCTCGCCTAGCATGGGGCGAGCCCCTACTTCGGTGGATGACTCTGGAGGATCCAGCATCGACACTTTTCACACTTGACGATGACGCCGAGAGCATGGAGCAGGAGAACTTCGACATAGGGATCGCGTCCGTGCTCGAGGTCCTAAACCACGCCATGGGCGCATTGCACGATGTCATCATTCCCTCCAGCTGGGTATTGTTTGGTCCTACTTTTTGCCGTTATCTTTCTTTATATGCTTTCTATATCCTGTCCATCGTCTTCCTGTAGTCCCTCATAGCTCGCAGCCAAGGGAAATCTCAGCTGCTTCATCACTAGAAGGAGGTCTAGGACTGCCTCATCAAGGAGGCATAGCTACCTGGGGAGGTAATAGCTTAGCTTGTTGCCACCCATCAGAGGGTGGCTAAGCTAACTCCCCTCACCGAGGAGGCGGACAATCTTCGGTCGCGGGTGGCCGAGGCCCGTTGGGATGCTAATGAGGCCGAGAAGGCATTCGAGGCCCTATCGATGAGGTCACAAAAGGACAATGAGGAAGCTGCCAGGGTCAGGAAGGAGTGGGATGAGTTGCTCCAAAAGGACATTGAGACTCGCCAATGGATCCTTGACCTTTTGGCCAAGGTTGAGAAGGAAAGGGAACTAAAGCTAGGCACCAAGGAGAAGCTCATGACCCTAGGAGAAGAGGGCGAGCCTGGAGGCCGTAGTGGTCACACGGCTATGCAAAGAGTAGGATGAACTGCTCCAAACCAAGGAGAGGCTCCACTAGTATGTGGCGTGGCTCACAAGGAGCGCGACCAGGCTTTTTGAGACCATGACCAGGCCTATCAAGAGCACGACAACGCACAATAGAAGGTTAGCTCATTCTAGGCCAAGCTCGAAAGCACGATGACACAGAAGCTAGAGGCTGAGAGTGTTTCTATTAGGGCTAGCTATGGACCTCACCTAGGTGAGGAGGAATCTTTAGGCAGAGAGTTACGAGCTCGATATTCTGACCGCTGCCCTCAGAGTGGTCTGTGATGACCTTCAGGTGGTGTAGTCAGAGGGGACCAGCTTGCTCATGGCTCGTGCCATTGAGATCATGGCTCGGGTGTGCCAGCTCAAGAGGAGTGCCCTTCGTGCCAGGGTCAATCAGTCCTTCATGATTGCTTGCTCTCATTATGGGGACAACATCAATTTGGAGGCAATGAGCCATGGCTACACGCTGGGCTATGAAGTCCACAACATGGAGGAGATGGAGACGACGGTGGCTCCCCTTTCACAGGACCTAGCAGACAAGATAGAAGACATAGTTCTCCCCTGAAAGGGCTAGTTAGTTAGATAGGTCAGGCGGTCATTCTTGTAACAAGCGAACAAGTTCCAACCCTTCTGTATCGTTTAAACAAACTTGTCATTTTGTTTGATCAAATATGTTCTTTTCTCCCTTTTTATGTGTGAAAAGGGGTAATGCATTCTGATCGTTCCGTTTGTTAAGACCATAGAGTTCGAGGTGTAGTAGGGAAACTCTGATCATGCTGGTAAGCAAGAGTGTCGTAGCCACTAGGGCATAGGTTTCTCACAGTCCAACCAACCTTACTTAGTCATTTGTTTCCACAAACCTTGCCACTAGGTTTTTTATCGTGAGGAAGGGGTCAGGCATGGCGATTGTTTCAGAAAGGGTGTATATATATCCTTATTAGCCCTCGAGTGAGACTCGACCCCTTGTTGTTGCAGGGGTTGGGTGTCACTAAAGATCGAGGAGAGTATAGGAAAACTAGTCTTAGTTTTCGCATGTACCCCCTCCCTAGGATCTAAGCCAGCATTCTATGACCGTGCATTCAGTCTCCTTGCGAGTCCAACTTTCTTCGAGCCCCTGTGCATAGTGGGGGTTTGGTCGAGGGTTGGCTCAGTCTTTGTGATCGTTTCCCCATCCATGGTTCCCGCAATCGGAGGGGCTGAGCTGACGTCACTTGGCTTGATGGCTCGAGTGACGTGCTTAGTGAGCTCGCTAACAGGCATGTTCAAGCGGAATCTGGGTCCGTCATTCATGATAGGGTCGGCATAGCCCTCATGTGGTATTCCACTGCTCCTTAACCCGCCTCCCGACATATGCCCATGTCGCTTCGGAGAGCGACTCTAGTGGCCCGCTGGCCTCCCCTCGATGGAGATTCTATGGGATCAGCTTGCAGTTAGGATCAAATGAGAAGGTTGGGATGACCCTGTCCACTTCTAAGTGGGTTGGGCGAAGGCCACTGGGGCTCATCTATGTTTTCTCTCCTGGCTCTATTCGATGTGATGCAACCTCAAGGCCTTCGTGGGCCGGCCTTCGAACCCCAGTTAGTAGGATTCCTGAGTTAGGGTCAGACAGCTCGAGCCCTTGAGCCCATTGGGCTTGGTAGGGGTTGACTGAATTTCATGCGACACCCCATCTATGGTTTTTGCAACTAGAGGGGCTAAGCTAATGACACTTGCCATGATGGCTCGAGTGTCGCACTCGGTGAGCTCGCTAAGGGGCATGTCTGAGTGGAATCTAGGTCCATCGTTCGCTAATGGGGTTGGCATAGCCCTCATGTGGCATTCCACTACTCCTTAACCTGCCTCCTAGCAGATGCCCGAGTTATTCTAGAGACCGACTCAGGTGGCCCACTGGCCTATCCTCGATGGAGATTCTATGGGCTTGGTTCGAGGTTAGGATTGAACGAGAAAGGTCAAGATGTCCTTGTCTACTTCTGAGCGGGGTCAAGCAAGGGCTGCTGGGGCTCATCTATGTTTTTCTCCCCTGGCTCTATTTGATGCAAGGCGGCCTCGAGCCCTTTGCGGGCTAGACTTCAAACCTTGGTCAATCACCACTCGTATCGAATGAGACGACTACCGCTTCGTGACGCGACACAAAGCGTTGTGATGCAGCAATTACATATGCAATGCTTAGATGTATGGGATGAATGTATGGATGAATGAATGAATGATCATGCACTAGAAAATAAAAGTGGGGGTTGGTAAAGTTACCTTGATGGCTCAAGTGATGGGTTCAGGGAGCTCTTACCAGATATGTCTGTGTGGGGTCTAGATCTTTCATTCGTGACAGAGTTGGTGTAACCTACATGGGGCATCCCACTGCTCCTTACCTATCTCTCGGCAGTGGCCCAAGTTGTCCGATCGACTTGGGCGACCTGCTAGCCTCTCCTCGATGGAGATTCCACAGGTAGGCCTCTCTGAACCCTTCCTAGGAAGGTAGAGGCTAAAGCTCGGGGTGTGGGGATAAAAACTCTGATAACACTAGTGAGCAAAAATGTCATTGCCACTAGGGCGTAGGTTTCTTGCGGTCCGACCAAATTTACTCAGAGTTTGTTTCTGCGCACCTTGCCTCTAGGTTTTAGGGTGAGAAAAAAGGGGTCAGGCATAGAGAATCTCTACTGAATAAACACTCTTGCCAGCCCCCAAGTGAGGCCTGACCCCCTACCATTCCTAGGGTCGGGGACTCGATAGCGAAATCAATAAGAGAAAATGTACATAAATTAAGGGTGACCCGTCTCTCGGCAGTAGTTTTGAGCCATCTGGCCGACTTGGGTGACCCGTTGGCACTAGATTTACCTAGATGGCATGAGTGATGGGTTCAAGGATCTCTTACCAGATATGTTCGGGTGGAATCCAGGTCCATCATTCGTGACAAAGTCAGAATAACCTGCATGGGGCATTCTACTGCTCCTTACCCATCTCTCGGTAGCGACCAAGCCGTCTGATTGACTTGTGTGACCCGCTAACATAGGGCTTTGCTATGGAGATAGAGGATGAGATCATGCCCCCAAGAATTTAGTTAGGCAGATGAGCCATGCGGTGAACTTGTAATAAGCGGACAAGCTCTTAAATTTTGTTATGGCCTAATAGATTTTTAGCCCTTCTCCCCTTTTGGTATAAAAAGGTTAGTGCATTCTGACCCGTTCTATCATTAAGGTCATAAAGCCTGGGGTGTGGGTGAACAAACTCTGATCATGCTAGTGAGCAAAAACACCATAGCCACCAAGGCATAGGTTTCTTGTAGTTCGACCAGTTTTACTCAGTGTTCATTTTTGCAACCCTAGCTTCTAGGTCTCAACATGAGAGAGGGTCAGCCATAGAGAATGTTTGCTAGGCGGATAGACTCTTAAATGCGTACTGACTCTTTCCGTGGCTAAGGCCAAAAATCCCAGGGTGTAGAAAAAAACTCTGATCACGCTGGTGAGCAAAGACACCATAGCCGCCGAGGCATAGGCTTCTCGTAGTCCGACTAGTTTTACTCAGTGTTTGTTTCCACAAACTTTGCTTCTAGGTCTTAATCGTGAGAAAGGGTCGGACGTAGAGACTGTCTACTAGATAGATATGCTCTTATTAGCCCTCGAGTGAGGCCTGACCCCTTGCCGTTGCTGGGGTTGGGTGTCACTAAAGGTTGGGGAGTTGATAGCGGAACTGATAAGAGAAAGTGTCAGTATATTAAGGGAAAAAGCAACATAGCTGCTCAATATTCCAGGCATTGACGAAGACTTCGCCGTCGATGATCTTGAGCTTGTAGGCGCCTGGTTGAAGCACCTCCATGATGACGTATGATCCCTCCCACAGCGGAGAGAGCTTGTGGTGGTTCTTGTAGCTCTAGACAAGGCAGAGCACTAGGTGCCCAACATTGAAGGCCCGACCCCACACTCGATGGCTATGGTATCAGCGCAACGCTTGTTGGTATTTGGCCAAGCAGAGGAGGGAGACATCGCGTGATTCATCTAGCTAGTCCATGGCATCCTCGAGGGACGCCTTGGCTCCCTGTTCATCATACGCCCTGACCCTCGGTTCTCCATAGTGAAGGTTGGTCGGGAGGATAGCCTTGGAACTATAGACCATGAATAATGGTGTGTAGCTAGTGGCCCGGCTGGGGGTCGTCCTCAGGCTCCAGAGTGCCACGAGAAGTTCCATGACCCATCGTTCACCAAACTTATTCAATCGATCGAAGATCCTAGGCTTGAGGCCTTGTAGGACCATGCTGTTTGCGCACTCGACCTGCCCGTTCATGCGGGGGTGTGCCACGACGGCCCAATTGACATGGATGTGATATTCATCGCAGAATCAGAGGAACTTCTTTCTAGTAAACTATGTTCCGTTGTCCATGATAATGGAATTCAGGACCCCAAAGCGATGCACGATGTCAAGGAAGAACAGCATGGCTTGCTTGGACTTGATCATAGAGATCGGTCGAGCCTCTACCCACATTGTAAACTTGTCTATGATGACAAGCAAGTGCGTATAGCCCCTAGGTGCCCTCTTGAGAGGTCCGACTAGATCGAGCCCCCAAACCAAGAATGGCCAAGTGATGGGGATCATCTAGAGTGCTTGGGCCGGTAGGTGGGTCTGCCAGGCATAGTACTGACACCCTTCGTAGGTGCACACAATATGTTCAGCATCGGCTATCGTAGTCGGCCAGTAGAAGCCTTGTTGAAATACGTTTCTGACCAAGGTTCTAGACACAGCATGGTGACTGCAGACCCCACCATGGATATCACTCAACAACTGCATCCCTTGCTTAATGGGGATGCAACGCTGTAGGATCCGATTTGGCTCTACCTGTAGAGTTTGCCATCAACAATGGCAAAGGACTTGGTGCGACGTGTGAGCCATCGAGCCTCTATCTTGTCCATTGGTAGCACCTCACAGGAGGAGGTAGTCGAGGTAAGGTGTCCTCAAGTCAGCCAAACGGTTGGGCTCTATCGCTGGATCCTCGTCAAGCTCCATGACCTCAGGGTCGAATGGAGCTGATGGCTAGTTAGTCCCCTATAACCCCCCTGGTGTTTGTCACCAGTTAAGCTATGGGTTTGAGCTCAAACATGACAGATTGAGTGACGATGAGGATGTCAAGGTCAAACCTTTGGAAATGAGCCCTAACCTAAACTCGGATATTGCACCCTTGCTTTACATATAGGCCCTTTTTAGGATATATGCTTGGCTGGTGTTATTGGAATATCTTCATGTGTCTCACATCAATATCCATCTATATTGATCACTGGAAAAGTTTCATGAAGTTTGGAATCAAAAAGTCACATGAAATGATAAGTTATATCCTTATTGGAATGATTTTACTAAGTGCTTGAATTGCACTATTAAGTGAATGGAAATGTAGGTCATCAATCAAACCTTGCAACCTTGCCTAAATGACTCTAGATGAACTCTACAACAAAAGTCATGAAAGGTTCATGTTGAACAGAAGTCAAGAAAATGCCTCAATCGGTCAATAACTCTAATTTAAGCTTTATAATGACAATACTTTGACCTATGTTGACCAACCACTTACATTGCTTGCATGGAGTTGCACCATAAATAAAAGTTGAAGATTGAGTAGAGTAGAACAAACTTTGTTTTTGAAACAAGAGCCAGATCAACTTGGAACTAAGTCAAACAGAGGCTCGAAAATTGAATTAGCGGTTGTTTTCAGACTTAGAATTTTGTAAGTCTGGAATTCATCGTCGTCGCCATTGGCATCTTGCGTTCTCGTGATTTTGTTAAGCAAAGTGAGTAGGTCCCAAAATAAAAGTTGGAGTATACATGATGGAGAAGAGCATGTATGAAGATGACACTCAGTTGACTTCATTTTGCCCATCAATTTCTAGAGGTTGTTAATCGCCGTTAATGCACTGACACTGCCATCTTGGAGTGTCATTAATTGCTAATCTATTGCCCCAATGGCTATGATCCCTTAATAAAGTTTGTAGATTGTCAGAAGTGGAACAATTTTTATTCAAGGGCCATAGCCCAGTTCAGCACGCAAGCATCCCTATCACGGCCTCCAAGTCGAGCACCGCGACGTGCGCCACGTGTTCGACGAAATGGCGTCGTGGCAGCCATGCACCGGAGCGCGCCCCGCCATGGCTGACGCGCGTCCAAGCTCTACGCCACGCACTATCGAGTGCCCTGCTCCTCCATAACCATGCGCCCGAGCGGCCCTCGCCTCCCTCTCTCACGCTGCCGCTCCCCACTTCCTCATTCACTCCCTCCCTCGCGTTGTCGCTCGCGCCCAGCGCCGTGGCCGCCATGGCCGAGCGGAGCTCGAGCTCCCGCTGTCGCTAGCCCTAGCTCGAGCTCCTGCTGTCGCGAGGACACGCCGGTCCCACATGTCCTCCTGCCTGTCCTTGCTGTGCTGCGCCGTCGCATCCCTCCGCGTCCGCCATGGCCGGCGAACTCAGCTATGCCGCCACCGCGTTCTGCCCGCGTTCTGCTGCTCGACTTCTGGCCGCCGGCGCCGCGGTTGTGCATGGCCAGGCCTCTGCAGGCCTCCGCGAATGAGCCAAGCCCTATGCATGTGCGCGCGGGCCAGGGCTTGCCACCTCCCTGCTGCTCGCTACCGGCGACTGCCGTGCCGCCAGAAATCGAACGAAGCCGACGTCCTCTGCTGTGACTCCGTGAAGAAGGAAGAGAGAAGGACCAACATGTAAATAAAAACAAGTATGAAGGTTTCCATTGTAAAATAGCTAGAGACAACAGTTTACCTTCATGGGCTTGTTCGATTCGTGAAAAGTTTAGGGTTCCCGACGTAAAAGCTTTTTCCTTTTATCTTTTCCTTTTATGCATATTCTGTGCTGAACTTTGGAAAAATCGTAATAATTAATAGAAAAATCGTAAAATAGTAAATGAGGACTTTTTGGAATCCTTAAAAAAATTTCTATGCAGTAGATCTATAATATTACATGTTTTAGTTTAAAGGTTTAGCTGTAAAACTAGATTTATGCAGTTAGGTTTTTAATGCTAGTTGTATTTGTCTTTTTCATAACTGTAGTTATTTTGCTCAAATAAATGTGAAATTTTTATGGAGTGCTCATAAGGTGAATGTTGTTGTCTGGTAAAAATTTCAGAAGCGTAGGATTTATATTTTAAGAGTTATAAAAATAACAAATGTACTGTATTGCTTTGCTCCTATTCTGAATAGTCATGCATGTTTGAATTAATTGGCTTAGTTACGTTATGAATCATGACTTCATGATAATACATGAGTTGTAGTACTTTTATTAAGATTTTCAAAAAGATAAATATCATGATTTTTGGTTAAGTAGATCTTGAGTTATACTTGCTTAAATCTCTATGGCTGTTTCTGCCCAAACCCAGAGAGGGTTTCCTTGTTCTTACTGTGGGGCCATCTTAATAGTAGAATTAGCTTAAGGTTTTTACAACAAAGTTGTTTAGAATTTGACAATATTTCTAAAAAGTCTAGAACCACATTTATTGGACATGTATAACTCCATTTATAGCTGTTTAAAGTGGCATGTCAGTTTCTGTCTATGTTTTGGACAGAGATGCAATTATTGGATTAATTGACCCTTCTAACTGTATAATCATCTTAAGATGAGAATAAGAAAGTTGTAGGTAACTTCCTCAGATTTTCAAAAAGTTATGGTTCATGTTTGTTGGAGGTCGAGAACTCCAGTTATGCTTCTCGGAAATTCCTATCAGTTTTCTGTACCACTGCTGTTGGGCTGCATTTGCAGTTTTGCTTGTGCAATTATTTTCGTGGTGTAAATAATGTTTGCTATGGTTGTAGTGAATACAAAAGTTGTAGAAATTTTCATTATCTTGCTTGTGTTCAAATTGTAAGGCCATAGGCCTGATAGTGTAGGAGTTACATGACCTTTAAGTCTTTGGTCAGGTTTTGATTGTATTCTGAGCAGATCTGAAAGATGCTAGTGTTTGATCTAGTTAGGATTTGAATGAGCTTTTGGTGATAATAACAATGTTGTAGATAATTCATGTATCTAGCGTCTGTTAAAATTTGGTGGTATTTGGTCTTGTGGTTTGTGAGTTATGCCTGTTTAAAGTTGGGTTACAGAATTGATTGCTCTCTATTTTGTATGAACCAGTTTCTATAAAGGTATAATTTCGACCTACTTAACTTGGGAATCATGCTGTGATGGTTATAGATGAAATGTAGATAATTTCATAAGATTTCCAAAATGTCTTCTTTCAAGTCATTTGGATTTGTGTAACTGCAGTTATAGCTAAATCTTGTAGCTGTTGTTTGCATGTCCAGAAATTGGCAGATTCCAATTATAGTGTTTGCTTGTATATTGTTAAGTGTGACTTATGCCTTGAATGATGACTGAGTTAGAGCACCTGAGATCTTGGGAAACTTGTGTCATGCTTGGTGTTGTCATCTTCTTTGCCATCTTAGCATGATAGATTGTGTGATGTTTAAGTTAAGCATCGCAAAGTACTTAAGTGTGTTAGTGTAAACTATGCTTGTCTTGCTTGCTATTTTGTGATGCGTCTCATGGTACTATTCTTCATATTTATGCACTTGTATATTGCATCTCATCTAGGTACGCTAGATGCACCATGTGAAGGATGTGATGTTGGAGCCAAACCCGAAGATTTGGTTTGGTGGATATATCCCGAAGATGGAAGGACTAAGCAAGTGCCAGGACCAAAGGTGTCACCAAGACGGTGCAAGCTAACTGAACTGACTTGTGTCGGATTCCAGGCAAGCCCCGAAGCATTCTAAGCCTCCCATGTTTTTACAAATATCTTGAGTATCTTTTATTATTGATGATGCATTAAGTATAGGAATTGGTTGGAACCAATTGTTGCATTATATCCTTACCTTGTCCAGATAAAATTCTATGAATCCTAATTAAGTGTAGGATCGAATGATGCTTAGCTATGCTTAGACCGGTAGAAGTTGTATGATTTCCTATCACCTGCGAGATGTAGGATGAGCTCTGGTCACGGTTGGCTATATTTGTTATCATGAAAAAGAACCATGTGTTAATAATGAAAAGAGACCGGACGGGATGACGGTAGTGCAGCAACAAGGCATGGAGGTCTTAGGTGTGAATCTATCCCCGTCTGTGTCGTTTAAGGACCGATTCGCTGTACGTCATCATGTCATGTTGAATGCAGCCTAACACTTAGCTGGCCGGATAAGTCATTCTGACCGCGAAGCCTAGTAGCTCGACTCAGGCTGGGGACATGAGCAGTGGCGTGCATCCTAGAGGTAGTAAGGATGTGCGGAGAGCCATTGGCATAAGTCCAAGGCGGGTTAGAGTCCCAAGCAACTTTGGCAGAGTGGTTCTCTGAGAATGTCGATCTGTTCGGACTCGCGACTCCTAAATCATACCAAAGGTGACTTGTTTGCGACCCTGACGGGGGAAGCAGGGTTTGTGTTAGGAATACCCCTCCAGCTGGATAGGAATCGATTCGAATCACCGTCTCTCCCGGATAGTGAGAACTTGACTGAGCAGCGGCAACGTAGATTCACTAAATTTAAAGATATGGTTAAAGAATGATGATGATGATGATGATGATAATGACAATGAGCTATGAAATACCTGATATGGTTATTATTGTTTACAACTTAATCAAGTGATTGATTAGTATAGGTGCTAATATAGATGGTAGGTAATGGCTAAAAGTCACTGCTAGTACAGGTGAATAATGCTAATGGTTACTCAAGCTTTTATGCAAAAGGGTTGTCCAGCCAGATCCACTAAATTAAGCTATGCATGATCCTTGGTGTCATTTGTTTTGGTTTCCGACGGGTAAGTCTGGCTGAGTACATTCGAGTACTCAGGGTTTATCCCACCATGTTGCAGGTGGAGTTCTTGGCCTGCTGCGGATGGTGGATAACCGTCGGTGGTTTCGGTGATTCTATAGTTACTTCTCGTCTATATGCTTTTGTCGGATGATGTCACTTATGCTAGCAATATATTTGGAACTTATATTATTGTAATCATTTGAATGCTATGTTGTTTTCACTAAGTGGTTTTGAAACCCCAAACTTGTACTATTATTTGTGAACCCATTTGTAATATTATTTCCGCTGCAACCCTGTGTATGTGATGTGTATTTGCTTAATCACACGATCTTGGTTGTGATGTTGATTTATCGAGGTCTTTCGGGACACTCGGCGGACTACCAGGTTTATATAAGTGAAAGTATGCGCGTGTCAACGTGTTAGCGGGGACAGCCATACTTGATCTTGTATAAATTGGGTGGTTCTGTTACAGCTGGCATCAGAGCAAGATTAAGCATAATACTGTTCTACGTCATTTTAAAAACAAAGTTTTGGTTTTAAAAAGCCTATTTTGACTAAAACTTTAGCGACAGACAAATTTGTTAGAACTTATTTGCAAATATATGCTAGCGACATCCTCCTTTATGCCCAGTTAAGGACTATTAGGTGGCTATCTAAGTACTAACATGGGGGTTTTTACTTTCGTCGTCCATATGGCGTGCTATTGTATGGATGTCATTCACTTGAATGGTAATGTATGGATCAATTGCCTCTACGCCTAGGTAAGTGGGAGTTGTGAGAGCATGACCATCCAACTATCAGTCTAGGGGAGAGTTAGCTATGGTTACTAGAATATTTACATGTTACACACATGTATATATGAAGGTACTTAATTGCAAGTATATTTATCGGGTAGCTATGGATATCGAAGTATATACATCTGGGGATGTATATATGGAGAGTATCTTAGTTTATTGCTTTCATTGTGTGCTTATTTATCTCTTGTGGGGATGGGCTGCAATGAATTTGCCTACAGGTAAACTAACCATGAATGCGTAGATTGAATGTAGCTAACGACTAGCTATATATCGAGAGAGTACGTGTTGTGCCACCGACATAGAATGTGATTGCCACCTCAGGCTGGCAATTTCGTGAGGACAAATAGGACGAGCATGCATCATGATTGTGCTTGTGCATAAATATGCTTCCCTCACCTTGTTCTAATGCTAAGTAACTTGTGATCAATGTGATGTCACTATTTTCCCTGTGTGAAGCTAGCCAAAATGCCTTGTCCCATGCTGCTTGAATAGCTATGCTTGAAGTTAATGTGTGATTAGCTTTGCCTCGTATGTTGGCTTCCAAAGGAAATAGATGACAAGTTAATAGTTAACAAAAAGTTCACCCCTTTGAAAACTAAATTGCTAAATGTAAGTAAAGCTTGTTTTGTAGAGATATCCACCTACTCAGTAAAAAGGAAATAAAAGATAATAGTGCCTTACCACCATGTTTTGCATGATATGTGTAGTGGTGTTGTTGTAGGTGACTGCTTGTTATATACGAGCTGTGTGCTTCGTAATAGCCATTTAAGTTAATTGGATTGAGTGTTTCAAAATGCTCGCTTAAGACCATGATGTAGGAGTGGATGCTCGTTATCTAGGTAGTGCCGTAGTTGTCACCCTTTTGTCCTCGGTGAGCATACGAGTGTTGAAGAGCGCTATCCTGGAGCAGCATCCAAGTTTTGATAACCTCATGGTTGTTGTCTCCAATTAAGTTCTCTCTTAGGAACCTAAGCCTGTACATGTGGTTGCTAGCCTTGAATGTTGCGCTACGAAGACCTTTATCCATGCCTTTGCTTGACCTTAGGCCCAAGCTTAATTCCCTTGAATGCTTGCATGTGTCATGGTTGTCCCACTCCTATGTGGGAGGACCTTGCTCAAAAAAATCCTTGTCGGACTTCATTGCTCCTTCTCCTACAGATGATCTGGTGCAACGCTAATCGCTATCTACCCTAGCTTTGGAACCTTTTCCTCACAAATCATGTCATTGCTTTATCAACTCAATCCCTAGTCAGTGCATTGGCTCTGTCCCCTGAGTCTTGTTTGTTTTGTCTCTAACTCTTTCAAGTCTCTAGATGTTTATCAGTCTTGATCTCATGTTGTTGCTCGACAAGACCAAATCTCATGTTAATCTTTATCTGGTAATCACTTTGGTGGACACGAGGCGTATATGGAAATTAGGCAAGAAGTCCCCTGCTTAGTAGCCTTCGATGATTAGGCTGTGTTCTTTTGCGCTATGTTTTGATCTTCTGATCGCCTCCTAGTTGAGTCCTAACCTTGTGACTACCTTGTTTGCTATCCCTCCTTTGCTTAGTGCCTGTTCTTATGACCCAATCCGTGCAACTTAAAAAGTCACTTTGGGTGTGTGATCAGTAATGGTGTTATGAGTAGCAACTATGGTGCCGCGATGGAACCTAGGGCCTCCTTGTGGCCGGCCGGCACATGGTTGTGCTGCTGGGTGCGCGCTGGTATCGAGGTTTCTAGTCATGATCCATTACCGAACTGCACCGATGTGATATTTTCATGTGAGCTCTTCCTTGGTTATCTCTCCATATCTTATCAAAGATCCCTATATCAGATTGAAAGTAGTAGAGCTTTCTTTTGAAGTCAAAAAAAGGATAACCTTTGAAGAACTAGTCACCGACATAAACATTAACAAACTACAAGAGGTGGTAGACAAGTGACTCCACTTGGTTGTCCCAGTATTGACGTCCGTCACCTAGTGAACAACTTATGTCATCCATGTTGGATCAAAATGGTACCCAACACTTAATGTTGGACAAGTTATCAATCTAATGATAATGTATGGCGATATCATGTGGTGTAATAGGTCACCGGGTGCTCATGAACCTCCCGTTCAAGTTCTTGATCTATAGGTGCATGATGGTCATACAGTTGAAATCAACCATCTCTAGTGTGACTCCTTATCTGCAGACTTCGATGGCGACCGTCTGTTTGTGCCTCGATTGCAATTATTGTTGTGGTCAAGAGTAAGAATTTGGAACTTTGAGTGCTGAGAAACAACTGATTAGTTACCCATAGTAAGGGTAATCTCTAGCTAGGTAGCGACTTATTGGTAGCTATGAAGACTATGTCTCACAGAATGATGTTAAGCAAAGAAACAACAAGGACATTCAGCAATGCAAGATGTTATATCAGCTAAGTGAAAAACTAGAGAAAGCATGTGCCTAGTTTCGATCAGCATCATTGTGCCCCTAGGTACCACAAACAGATTTGTTCAAGGTTCTATTGGACCAAGTGCCAGAGAATATTCAAAAATGGTTCCTTGTCTATGTAGGAATGCCCTACATGTGGAATAATGCTTTGTGCCCTGCGAAAACAACACACAAGTCCAATGCTTGTGCATAGTCAAGTTGGTGTCTAAATCAAATGATTTAAGTTGTTTCCTGAGAACCACATATGGAAAACCTTAGTCTACATCCTCAGAGAAAAGAGCTGCTGCTGCTGCTATACAAAGAGATCGAGAGTATAGAACACACACCACAACGTGTGAAGCAAAGAAAGAGAAGAATGAGAAATCTGTCTAGATTTTAAGGTACAGAACCGAACATCTTCAAGCCAACGATTAGTGACTCAAACGAAGTTGGATTGACCCCAAACTTGGTGATCTCATTCCTTGCTTAGGACCCTTCAATGTCTTAAGTTGGTTTGAGTATTGGTTGAGTAAAACATCGGATTTGAGAGATATCTTGTCGGCTCGGTTTGCTGCCATTTCCGAACAGAGCAGTTTTGCTAGATGAATTGTTTGGATGGTCAAACGGTGTCCGGTTGAGTTGAATTTGGTGAGTAGTTAGAAGACCCAAGGATCTACATGCCCACCAAAATTTGTGCATATTGGAGCAGCAGTTTGTGAGATATGAACAGAAAACAAAAGGTACAGAATCTTCAATTTCGCTGTGACTGCGATCATCCTTTGCATTAGACGGTTATGTTTGTAATTTGTGACAGAACCGCCCAATTTATACAAGATCAAGTACAGTTGTCCCCGCTAACACGTTGACACACCCATACTTTCACTCATATAAACCCGGTAGTCCGCCGAGTGTCCCGAAAGACCTCGGTAAATCAACATCACAACCAAGATCGCGTGATTAAGCAAATACACATCACATACACAGGGTTGCAGCGGAAATAATATTACAAATGGGTTCACAAATAAAAGTATCAGTTTGGGTTTCAAAACCGCTTAGTGAAAACAACATAGCTTTCAAATGATTACATTAATATAACTTCCAAACATATTGCTAGCATAAGTGACATCATCCGACAAAAGCATAGAGATGAGAAGTAAGTATAGAATCACCGAGCCCACCGGCGGTTAGCCACCATCATCAACAGGTCGAGAACATCACCTGCAACAAGGTGGGATAAACCCTGAGTACTCGAATGTACTCAGCCAGACTTACCCGTCTTAAACCAAAATAAAGTGACACCAAGGATTATGCATGGCTTTCTTTAGTGGGCTAGCTGACTTGTTTGCGAAAAGCATAAGCTATCATGAAGAAACCATTTTAAGTACTTTGCATCATCTTTATTATGACCTATCCATCTAGGTAAGCACCTGTACTATAGCAATCACTTGATTAACCAATAACATCCAGTTACCAATTTAGATTTAGCATATCCCATACCATCCAGATAACCATCATTGTTCCATAATAATTACTACAATGCCATAACTCGAGTCAAGTGCTCACTATCTAGGAGCGATGGCGATTCGAATCGATTCCTAACCAGCTGGTGATTTATTCCTTACACAAACCTCACTCACCCGCTAAAGTGAGGTATCGGTCACCGAGTCAACTATCCAGGAATCTCGAGTTTGCTAGGAACCACATGTACCCGGGGGCCGACCGACTGCCCTTTGGTCTTATCATCGCGCCCCCGTGTCCTACCACACCTGCTCCGGTACAGTGCGCTACGGGCAATCTACTCAGCCCAAATAATCTCCTAGCTTCGTGGTCGAATGGTACTTTCTTCGGCCAGCTAAATGTAAGGCATGCGTTCAACATGACAAGAGGGACGAGCAATGGTCGGTCCTTAATCGACACAGACGGAAACTAACAGCACCCTAGAACCCTGTCTAGTTGCCTCCAACTTTTTCCATCCGGTCTCTAATTATCCATCAGACATGGTTAATTCCAGGATATCATTCTTTCCATAGCTAAACTCTTCCAGTAACCACCTATAATGTAGGTGACCGGATATCACCGATCGCTACCGGTCTAAGCAATGCTAAGCAGTTATTCGATCCCGACCTAACAGGGTAATAAGGAAATAAGGTAGGCAAGGATAGTAATAAATGCATCAACGGTTTCAATCAACTCCTACAACTTAATGCAACAATATATAACATGTATATAGAAAGAATTGCTTTTATAAAGTAGGAGACTTAGAATGCTCCGAGGCTTACCTGGGATCCGTCACAAGTCAGTTCAGTTAGCTTGCACCGTCCTGGTGACATCTCAGGTCCTAGCATTCGCTTAGTCCTTCCATCTTTGGGATAGATCCATTAAACACTGTCTTCGGGTTTGGCTCCAACATCTCATCCTTCACGTGGTGCATCTAGTGTACCTAGATGAGATGCAATATGAGGGTGCATAAATATGAAGAATAGTACCATGAGACGCATCACAAAATAGCAAGCAAGACAAGCATAGTTTACACTAACACACTTAAGTACTTTGCGATGCTTAACTTAAACATCACACAATCAATCATGCTAAGATGGCAAACAAGACAACAACACCAAGCATGACATAAGTTTCCCAAGATCTCAGGTGCTCTAACTCAGTCATCATTCAAGGCATAAGTCACACTTAACAATATACTAGCAAACACTATAATTGGAATCTGCCAATTTCTGGACATGCAAACAATAGCTACAAGATTTAGCTATAACTGGAGTTACACAAATCCAAATGACTTGCAAGAAGACATTTTGGAAAGCTTATGAAATTATCTACATTTCATCTATAACCATCACATCATGATTCCCAAGTTAAGTAGGTTTAAAGTATACCTTTACAGAAACTGGTTCATACAAAACAGAGAGCAACAAATCCTGTATTCTAACTTTAAATAGTTGTAACTCAAACACTACTCAGCCAAATGATACCAAATTTTAACAGCAGTTAGATACATAAATTATCTACAACTTTTGTATAAACAAGTTTCACAACAAAGCACCTTATCATGAAGAACTTTGCTAAGTTCCCAGATCTGTTCATAAACCACATCGGCAAGAAAATAATTATTAACTTATGTTGCAAATTCATAATTGGGCAAAACCAACTTTACCAACATTTCACACATGACTAAAGAACACCAGAAAACCTAGTGTCCATGACCAAATAAATTCTTTTAATGCATTTCTTAATTTATTTTAGATAACAAGGTGACTTAATGAACATATACCAAAAGTATACAATAGATTCTACAAAAATTATAGTGGCTCACATATCCTCTCAATAGTCTACTGTACAAATTTTACTCCATTTGAATATGTATAGCAACCTCTATGAAAAGAACAAGTTGCTAAAGCAAGAAATCATGTGAGGGCGAGATAAACCAATAACTCACTCATACTTCACCCAATACTCATGAAATTTTTACCACATATCAACTATCACATGAGTAGCATGCCACAAAATTTCACTTCATTTGGAGCCCTAGATCTACAGTTATGAAAAATAACAAATTCAACTAGCATTACAACCTTACTGCACAAATCTATTTTTATCGCAAAATATTTAAACTAAAACATGCCATATTATAGATCCTCTGCATATACAATTTCACAAGGATTCCAAAAAGTCCTCATTTACTATTTTACGAATTTTCTACGATTTACTATGAATTTCCAAAGTTCCTGCAAAATAATTACAAACCAGTCCTTACGGCACTATTCACATGAGTCACAGGTTCTGCAGAAAGGCCCTCTCCTTTTGTCGAATTGCTGCACGAGGTCCTTGACGGGGTCTTGAACACAGAGGTCGTCGGGATTTCGCCGTTCTGGCCGGAGGAGGCCACGCCAGTGGTGGCTGAGGGGCGTAGAAGCATGGAGGAAGCAGACCACACCCGCAGGTGGCCTCGGCTTGGCCCGAGGCGGCCCTAGGTGGCTTGGCCACCTGCGAGCGAGCGGCCGCAGCGGCACAGCACGTCGACAGTGACCCAAGGGCAGCAGTAGCTGGCCTCCTCAGGCGAAAAGGAGCGGCGCACACTGGAGAAGACACCACGGTGCATAGGAGAGATAGAGGGGGCTCGAAGGCAGCAGGGATGCGGCGGCGGCAAGCTCGGCCAGCCGGCCATGGTGGCCGCGCTCAGGCACGCACAGCGGGAGCGAGAGAAGGCAGGCAGGAGGCGAATGGAGAGCGGCGAGTGAGCAGAGGAGGCTCGGGCATCCGCATTTGGGGTGCAGGGGGCCGGGCGGCGCGTGGCGATGGAGAGGGCGCGCGGCGTCCATGCAAGAAGGCCACACGGCATATCGTCGAACACGTGGTGCGCGTAGAAGTGGGCAGAGCGGGCGTCAATTCTAGCTGGCTACAGGCCGAATTAGTTACTTGGCCTAAAACAAAGTTTGAAGCCCGCGAACTGCTCTTCATTTTTCATTTAGAGACCAAGGTCATTAGAGCTCTTCAACAGCGGGTAATTAAGCCACAAACTGTCAGTGTCAGCGCCTTGATAACGGTCACGGAAATTCACTTTCAGAAGTCAAAACTCGGTCAAACTCAGTGCAACTTTTTGCATGCTCTTCTCCATAATATAACCTTCAACTTTTATTTTTGGACCAACTCAAGTTGCTTAACGAATTTCGGAGAACGCGGAATGCCAACGTCGTTGCTTAGCGAAACTCCAGACTTAGAATATTTCTAAGTGCTGAAAACAACAGCAAATTCGATCTTGTGACCTTGATTTGACTTACTTCCAAGCTGATCTAGCTCTTAGTCCAAAAACAAAGTTTGTTCTACATGATATGGACTACAACTTTCATTTAAGGTCCAACCTCAAAACTGGTATAGAACCTACTGTTCTACTTTGACCAAAGTAGGATCACGATGAAGCTTAAATTATCCTTTTTGATCCATTGGAGCATTTTCTTGGCATTTGCCCAACATGAACCTTTCGTGACTTTTGTTGTAGAGTTCATCTAGAGTCATTTTGGCAAGGTTGCAAGGTTTGGTTGACATCTCATGTTCTCATTCACTTAATAGTGCAATTCAAGCACTTAGTAAAATCATTCCAACAAGGATATAACTTATCATTTCATGTGACTTTTTGATTCCAAACTTCATGAAACTTTTCGAGTGTCCAATATAGATGGGTATTGATGTGAGACACATGAAGATATCCCAATCACACCACCCAAGCATATATCTTGAAAAGGGGTCTATAGGCGAGCAAAGGTGCAATATCCAAGTTTAGGTTGGGGCTCGTTTCTATAGGTTTGACCTTGACATCTTCATCATCACTTAATATACCATGTTTTAGCTCAAACCCATTGCTTAACTAGTGGCAAACACCTGGGGTGTTACAGCCCTCCCCCCTTAAAAGAATCGCGTCCCGAGATTCAGGGTGAAAGACTTTAATGGAAGAGAGACATGCTACCAGTTTCCAATATCAGCCAGAGCTTTAGGCTACATAGCTTCAAGCATAAGAGAGGCTAATTTGGTCAAGACACTTTCTGATACTTGTCCTTTGTAGTAAGTTTTGTCTGAAGAATTTCCTTCGTTGGCCTTCATGAAGTATTGTTACTTTGGGAGGAATCCAAGATAGCAATGTCCTACGTACTTCGTCCTCGATGTACGAAGAGCGATACAAACATAGACTAAATACTTGTAGCATCTACTTCCCTAGTGGATACAGCACATACCATATGGACTTTGCACTAGATGATAATCTTCTGAAGGATACTCGTTGCAATGGTTCCATGTGTGCAGTTCTCTTTCTCTGATAACAATATTGTATGGTCTGAGTCTACCGAGTGAGTGGTAAATGTAATAGCTGACTCTATCGGCTCAACGTTCTCGATAATCATTCCTTAGAGAGCCTTTGGATCCAGGTTGCAACAGGGATCTAGGTGGAATCTGATGCAACCTCTTGGGTAAAAACACATATAAGGTACCAAAGGCATGTCAGCATTGGAGAACCATTGACGTAGAAGGATGTTAGCGAGGCTTGGAGGACAACACAAGTTGCAAGTAATCACAAAACTAGGGACTAGTTCACTACCAAGCAGGTTGAGCACAATTTGCCTTCGTGGTTCAGTTGCATAGCAAGTTGGGTTGACTTGCATCGTAGCAGAACCAGCTTTCTTAAACTATATTTGACATCGAGGCTTCCATTCTTAGGCCAATCAATATCTCGAAAACCATAATCCAAGAAAAATATATGGTTAGACACCTTTCCAATTGCTTTCGAATTGCAAGGGCACAATTTTGACTTCTAGAACACCTTGACTGCGTTGCTAATCTTGACGTCAATTGCAAACACAACTTTCTAAAGTAAAGGATGATCACAGTCAATAGAGAAATTGTAGATTCTATACCCTTTTGTTTGCTGTTCATAACTCTCAATCTACAGCTCCATTATGCATGAATTTTGGTAGGCATACAAATCCATGAGTCTTCTAAATACTCACCAAAATTCAACTCAAACGGACACCGTTTGACCATCCAAACAATTCATCTACCAAAACTGCTCTGTTCTGAAATGGCAGCAAACCGAGCCTGACAAGATATCTCTCAAATCCGACGTTTTACTCAACCAATACTCAAACCAACTTAAGACATTGAAGGGCCCTAAGCAAGGAATGAGATCACTAAGTTTGGGGTCAATCCAACTTCGTTTGAGTCACTAACCGCCGGCTTGAAGATAACTGGTTTAGTGCCACAAAATCTGGACAGATTTCGTGTCCTCCCTTTTCTTCGCTCCACACGTTGAGGTGTGTGTTTGGCACTCTCTAACCTTTCTCATAGCAGCAGCAGTCTTTCTCTAGCTGAGGATGGAGGCTAGAGTTTTCCTTACATGCTTCTCTGGTAACACTTCAACCATCGTTCTACACACCAACTTGACTATGCACAAGCATTGGACTTGTGGGCTGTTTTTGCATGGCACAAAACATTATTCCACATGTAGGGCACTTCTACATTGACAAGGAGCCATTCCTATATATCCTTCGGCACTTCATCCAATAGAGTCCGGACACATGTGTTAGTGGCACCTTGGGGCACAAAGATGCTGACTAAAAACTAGGGACGTGCTTTTGCTAGCTCCTACCTAGCCGATACCATGTCTTGTACTATATACGTGATTGTCCAAGATGGAATTGACTTGATAGCACATTTGGAGAAGAAGTAGCACTTGCATTGTGGGGCCAGGTTTGCTATTTCCTTGATCAACATTGTTCTGTGAGATCTGGCCTTCATAGTTACCAAATAGTCGTTACCTAACTGAAGACTAACTTTCCTACTGGTAACAAATCAGTTGTCCCTCAACACTAAAAAGGTTCCAAATCTTCACTCTTGATAATAAAAATTGTGGTCGAAGCCTATAGATGGTCGGTTCATCTACGTGATCCTTATGCACCTAAAGATTGAGAACTTGGACAGGAACTCATATATACCAGGTGACCTATTACAGCACATAATATCCTAGTCCATTTATCATCCGACTGGTAACTTGTTTAACCTTAAGTGTGGTGCACCTTTCTGATCCAACGAAAATGACATAAGTTGCTCACTGGATGACCGACGTCATTACAGGGACAGTCACATCGAGTAGAGTCACTTGTCTACCCTCTTGCAGTCTGTTTATGTTCCTGTTAGTGACCTGTTCTTCAAAGGTTAACCGTTAGGACTACTCCAGAAGGAAGTCCTATTGCATCTAGTTCGACATATAGATCTCTTGACATGATAAGGAGAGATAACCAAGGAAGAGCTCAAGTGAGAATAACATATCGGTGTAGTTCTGTAATGGATCATGACTAGAAACCTCGATACCAGCGCGTGCCGAGCAGCACAGCCTTGTGTGTGCACCCACAGGAGGCTCTCGGTTTCGTCGCGGCACCGTAGATCGCTAATTGTGGCACCATTACTGAACATACAACCCACAAGAAATCTCACATGGCATAAATTGGGCTGCATAGGAGCAAGCACTATGCGAAGGAGGGATAGCAAACAAAGATAGTCACAAGGTTAGGAATCAGCAAGGAGGCGATCTGAAGATCAAAACACAGCGCAAGAGAACATAGCTTAATTGCCAAAGACAACTAAGTATGAGATTCTTGATTAAATTCCACACACGCCTCACGTCTACCAAGGTGATTACCAGATGAAAGATTATCATAAGATCCGGTCATGTTGAGCAACAACATGAGACCAAGACTGATAGACATCCCGAGACGTGGGAAGGTTGGAGACAAGATAAACAAGATTCAAGGGACAGAGCCAAGGCACTGACTAAGGATTCAGTTGATAAGGCAACGACATGATCTGTGAGGAAAAGGTTCCAAAGCAGAGTAGATAGCGATTAGCATTGCACCAGATCATCAGTAGAAGAAGGAGCAATGAGATCTAACAAGGATTTTTGAGCAAGATCCTCCCACACAGGAGCAGGACAACCACGATACATGCAAGCATTCAAGGGAATCAAGCTTGGGCCTAAGGTCAAGCAAAGGCATGGATAAAGGTCTTCGTAGCGCAATGTTCAAGGCTAGCAACCACATGTACAGGCTTAGGCTCCTAAGAGAGAACTTAATTGGAGACGACAACCATGAGATTACCAAATCTTGGACGTGGTTCTAGGATAGCGCTCTTCAACACTCATATGCTTACCGATGACAAAAGGGGTGATAACTATGGCACTAATTAGATAACAAGCATACATACCCACCACTTGGCTAAACTAGAGGACAATATAGGTTAAGCATGTAACCACAATTATTTCTAGCAAGGCTAAGCACACACTTTTCTCAAGCACATCCTATTCAAGAAACATGGAACAAGGCATTCTTGTTTAACTCCACACAAGGAAGATAGTGCAATACATTGATCACAAGTTACTTAGTACTTAGAACAAAGGAAGGGAAGCATATTTATGCACAAGCACAATCATGATGCATGCTCGTCCTATTCGTCCTCACAAAATTGCCAGCCTAAGGTGGCAATCATGTTCTATGTCAGTGGCATAACACATACTCTCTCGATATATAGCTAGTTGTCAGCTACATTCAATCTACGCATTCGTGGTTAGCGTACCTACAGGCAAATTCATTGCAGCCCATCCCCACAAGAGATAAATAAGCGCACAATGAAAACAGTAAACTAAGATACCCCCCATATACACATCCCCAGATATATATACTTCGGTATCCATAGCTACCCGGTAGATATACCCACAATTAAGTACCTTCATATATACATGTGTGTAACATGTAAATATTCCAGTAACCACAGCTAACTCTCCCCTAGACCGACAGTTGGACGGTCATACTCTCACAACTCACACTTACCTGGGCGTAGAGGCAATTGATCCATACAGTACCATTCAAGAGAATGGCATCCATACAATAGCACGCCGTATGGACGATGAAAGAAAAATTGCAATAAAGTATATCCCTCAAAGTTAGTACTTAGATAGCCACCTAATAGTCCTTAACTGGGCATAAAGGAAGATGTCGCTAGCATAGTTTTACAAATAAGTTTTGACAAATTTGCCTGTAGCTAAAGTTTTAGTTAAAATAGACTTTTTAAAACCAAAACTTGACTTTTAAAACTATGTACCTGACAGTATTATGCTTAATCTCGCTCTGATACCAGCTGTGACAGAACTGCCCAATTTATACAAGATCAAGTACGGTTGTCCCCGCTAACACATTGACACACCCATACTTTCACTCATATAAACCCGGTAGTCCGCCGAGTGTCCCGAAAGACCTCGGTAAATCAACATCACAACCAAGATCGTGTGATTAAGCAAATACACATCACATACACAGAGTTGCAGTGGAAATAATATTACAAATGGGTTCACAAATAAAAGTACCAGTTTGGGTTTCAAAACCGCTTAGTGAAAACAACATAGCTTTCAAATGATTACATTAATATAAGTTCCAAATATATTGCTAGCATAAGTGACATCATCCGACAAAAGCATAGAGATGAGAAGTAAGTATAGAATCACTGAGCCCACCGGTGGTTAGCCACCATCATCAACAGGTCGAGAACATCACCTGCAACAAGGTGGGATAAACCCTGAGTACTCGAATGCACTCAGCCAGACTTACCCAGTCTTAAACCAAAATAAAGCGACACCAAGGATTATGCATGGCTTACTTTAGTGGGCTAGCTGACTTGTTTGCGAAAAGCATAAGCTATCATGAAGAAACCATTTTAAGTACTTTGCATCATCTTTATTATGACCTATCCATCTAGGTAAGCACCTGTACTATAGCAATCACTTGATTAACCAATAACATCCAGTTACCAATTTAGATTTAGCATATCCCATACCATTCAGATAACCATCATTGTTCCACAATAATTACTACGATGCCGTAACTCGAGTCAAGTGCTCACTATCCAGGAGCGATGGCGATTCGAATCGATTCCTAACCAGCTGGTGATTTATTCCTTACACAAACCTCACTCACCCGCTAAAGTGAGGTATCGGTCACCGAGTCAACTATCTAGGAATCTCGAGTTTGCCAGGAACCACATGTACCCGGGGGCCGACCAACTACCCTTTGGTCTTATCATCGCGCCCCCGTGTCCTACCACACCTGCTCCGGTACAGTGCGCTACGGGCAATCTACTCGACCCGAATAATCTCCTAGCTTCGCGGTCGAATGGTACTTTCTTCGGCCAGCTAAATGTAAGGCATGCGTTCAACATGACAAGAGGGACGAGCAACGGTCGGTCCTTAATCGACACAGACGGAAACTAACAGCACCCTAGAACCCTGTCTGGTTGCCTCCAACTTTTTCCGTCCGGTCTCCAATTATCCATCAGACATGATTAATTCCAGGATATCATTCTTTCCATAGCTAAACTCTTCCAGTAACCACCTATAATGTAGGTGATCGGATATCACCGATCGCTACCGGTCTAAGCAATGCTAAGCAGTTATTCGATCCCGACCTAATAGGGTAATAAGGTAATAAGGTAGGCAAGGATAGTAATAAATGCATCAACGGTTTCAATCAACTCCTACAACTTAATGCAACAATATATAACTTGCATATAGAAAGAATTGCTTTTATAAAGTAGGAGACTTAGAATGCTCCGAGGCTTGCCTGGGATCCGTCACAAGTCAGTTCAGTTAGCTTGCACCGTCCTGGTGACGTCTCAGGTCCTAGCATTCGCTTAGTCCTTCCATCTTCGGGATAGATCCATTAAACACTGTCTTCGGGTTTGGCTCCAACATCTCATCCTTTACGTGGTGCATCTAGCATACCTAGATGAGATGCAATATGCAAGTGCATAAATATGAAGAATAGTACCATGAGACGCATCACAAAATAGCAAGCAAGACAAGCATAGTTTACACTAACACACTTACTTTGCGATGCTTAACTTAAACATCACACAATCAATCATGCTAAGATGGCAAACAAGACGACAACACCAAGCATGACATAAGTTTCCCAAGATCTCAGGTGCTCTAACTCAGTCATCATTCAAGGCATAAGTCACACTTAACAATATACCAGCAAACACTATAATTGGAATCTGCCAATTTCTGGACATGCAAACAATAGCTACAAGATTTAGATATAACTGGAGTTACACAAATCCAAATGACTTGCAAGAAGACATTTTGGAAAGCTTATGAAATTATCTACATTTCATCTATAACCATCACAGCATGATTCCCAAGTTAAGTAGGTTGAAATTATACCTTTACAGAAACTGGTTCATACAAAACAGAGAGCAACAAATCCTGTATTCTAACTTTAAACAGTTGTAACTCAAACACTACTCAGCCAAATGATACCAAATTTTAACAGTAGTTAGGTACATGAATTATCTACAACTTTTGTATAAACAAGTTTCACAACAAAGCATCTTATCATGAAGAACTTTGCTAAGTTCCCAGATCTGTTCATAAACCACATCGGCAAGAAAATAATTATTAACTTATGTTGCAAATTCATAATTGGGCAAAACCAACTTTACCAACATTTCACACATGACTAAAGAACACCAGAAAACCTAGTGTCCATGACCAAATAAATTCTTTTAATGCATTTCTTAATTTATTTTAGATAACAAGGTGACTTAATGAACATATACCAAAAGTATACAATAGATTCTACAAAAATTATAGTGGCTCACATATCCTCTCAATAGTCTACTGTACAAATTTTACTCCATTTGAATATGTATAGCAACCTCTATGAAAAGAACAAGTTGCTAAAGCAAGAAATCATGTGAGGGCGAGATAAACCAATAACTCACTCATACTTCACCCAATACTCATGAAATTTTTACCACATATCAACTATCACATTAGTAGCATGCCACAAAAATTTCACTTCATTTGGAGCCCTAGATCTACAGTTATGAAAAATAACAAATTCAACTAGCATTACAACCTTACTGCACAAATCTATTTTTACCGCAAAATATTTAAACTAAAACATGCCATAATTATAGATCCTCTGCATAGACAATTTCACAAGTATTCCAAAAAGTCCTCATTTACTATTTTACGAATTTTCTATGATTTACTATGAATTTCCAAAGTTCCTACAAAATAATTACAAACCAGTCCTTATGGCACTATTCACATGAGTCACAGGTTCTACAGAAAGGCCCTCTCCTTTTGTTGAATTGCTGCCCGAGGTCCTTGACGAGGTCTTGAACACAGAGGTCGTCGGGATTTCGCCGTTCTGGCCGGAGGAGGCCACGCCAGCGGTGGCTGAGGGGCGTGGAAGCATGGAGGAAGTAGGCCACACCCGCAGGTGGCCTGAGCTTGGCCCGAGGCGGCCCTAGGTGGCTTGGCCACCTGCGAGCGAGCGGCTGTAGCGGCACAGCACGCCGGCGGTGACCCAAGGGCAGCAGCAGCTGGCCTCCTCAGGCGAAAAGGAGCGGCGCACACTGGAGAAGACACCACGGTGCATAGGAGAGACAGAGGGGGCTCGAAGGCAGCAGGGATGCAGCGGCGGCAAGCTCGGCCAGCCGGCCATGGTGGCCGCGCTCAGGCATGCGTGGCGGGAGCGAGAGAAGGCAGGCAGGAGGCGAATGGAGAGCGGCGAGTGAGCAGAGGAGGCTCAGGCATCCGCATTTGGGGTGCAGGGGGCCGGGCAGCGCGTGGCGATGGAGAGGGCGCGCGGCGTCCATGCAAGAAGGCCACACGGCATATCGTCGAACACGTGGTGCGCGTAGAAGTGGGCAGAGCAGGCGTCAATTCTGGTGGGCTACAGGCCGAATTAGTTACTGGGCCTAAAACAAAGTTTGAAGCCCGCGAACTGCTCTTCATTTTTCATTTAGAGACCAAGGTCATTAGAGCTCTTCAACAGCGGGTAATTAAGGCACAAACTGTCAGTGTCAGCGCCTTGATAACGGTCACAGAAATTCACTTTCGGAAGTCAAAACTCGGTCAAACTCAGTGCAACTTTTTGCATGCTCTTCTCCATAATATAACCTTCAACTTTTATTTTTGGACCAACTCAAGTTGCTTAACGAATTTCGGAGAACGCGGAATGCCAACGTCGTTGCTTAGCGAAACTCCAGACTTAGAATATTTCTAAGTGCTGAAAACAACAGCAAATTCAATCTTGTGACCTTGATTTGACTTACTTCCAAGCTGATCTAGCTCTTAGTCCAAAAATAAAGTTTGTTCTACATGATATGGACTACAACTTTCATTTAAGGTCCAACCTCAAAACTGGTATAGAACCTGCTGTTCTACTTTGACCAAAGTAGGATCACGATGAAACTTAAATTATCCTTTTTGATCCATTGGAGCATTTTCTTGGCATTTGCCCAACATGAACCTTTTATGACTTTTGTTGTAGAGTTCATCTAGAGTCATTTTGGCAAGGTTGTAAGGTTTGGTTGACATCTCATGTTCTCATTCACTTAATAGTGCAATTCAAGCACTTAGTAAAATCATTCCAACAAGGATATAACTTATCATTTCATGTGACTTTTTTATTCCAAACTTCATGAAACTTTTTTAGTGTCCAATATAGATGGGTATTGATGTGAGACACATGAAGATATCCCAATCACACCACCCAAGCATATATCTTGAAAAGGGGATCTATAGGCGAGCAAAGGTGCAATAGCCAAGTTTAGGTTGGGGCTCGTTTCTATAGGTTTGACCTTGACATCTTCATCATCACTTAATATACCATGTTTTAGCTCAAACTCATTGCTTAACTAGTGGCAAACACCTAGGGTGTTACATAATTCACGCCAAGAAATTTCAACTTGTAGGTGTATTGCTGTTAGACAACCCTCCATACCCTTGAGAAGATTAATTTCACCCCTATGTGCCTTGCTTTTGCCCTCTTAGATTAGCAATGCGTGAGCAGTCAAGGTGTTCTAGAAGTCAAATTGTGCCTTGCAATTCGAAAGTAATTGGAAAGGTGTCAAACCATAGATTTTTGGATTATGATTTTTGAGATATTGATTGGCCTAAGAATGGAAGCCTCGACATCAAATATAGTTTAAGACGTCAAATATAGTTTAAGAAAGCTGGTTTTGCTACGATGCAAGTAAACCCAACTTGCTGTGCAACTGCACCACGAAGGCAAATTGTACTTAACTTGCTTGGTAGTGAACTAGTCCCTATTTTTGTGATTACTTGCAACTTGTGTTGCCCTCCAAGCCTCGCTAACATCCTTTTGCATCAATGGTTCTCCAATGCTGACATGCCTAAGGTGTCTTCCATGTGTTTTACCCAAGGGGTTGCCTCAGATACAACTCAGATAACTGTTGCCGTTTGGATACGAGAATTCCCTTAAATAATGGTCGTCAAAAATGCTGAGTCAACAGAGTCAGCTATCACATTCACCGCTCACTCAACTGACTTAGGTAATATAGTATTGTTATCAGAGAAAGAGCACTGCACACATGGAACATTATGTAGCTTTCCATCAATTGACATCTGGGTGATTGCACTGCTACAACCAGTTTGGATATTGGTTAACTAGCTTCTCATACCCTCAAAGGATGTTTACCCCATCTATGATCACATCCTTTATGAGAAGTTGTGCTCAAGCCACTTTAGTAGAGAACTGCTTTTCAAACATTGGGAGCAAATATAGCACCGTTGCAAGGAATATCCGTCAACCGACTGCTGATCTAGTGCAAAGTCCATAGGTCTATGCTATATCCACTAGGGAAGTAGGTTTTACAAGTATTTAGTCTACGCTTGTATCACTCTTTGTACATCGAGGATGAAGTATGTAGGACAGTGCTATCTTGGATTCCTTCCAATGTAACAATGCTTTATGGACGCCAATGAAGGAAATTCTTCAGACAACAACTTACGATGAAGAGCAAGTATCAGAAAGTGTCAGTGACCAAATTAGCCTCTCTAATACTCCGAAGTTAAGTAGCCTAATGCTATCACTGATGTTGGAAACTGGATGACATGTTTCTCTTCCCTTAAAAGTCTTTCGCACCAAATCTCAGGACGCGATTCCTTTAAGGGGGGAGGGCTGTAACACCCCTAGTGTTTGTCACTAGTTAAGCTATGGGTTTGAGCTCAAACATGACAGATTGAGTGACTGATGAGGATGTCAAGGTCAAACCTTTGGAAATGAGCCCCAACCTAAACTCAAATATTGCACCCTTGCTTTACATATAGGCCCTTTTCAGGATATATGCTTGGCTAGTGTTATTGGAATATCTTCATGTGTCTCACATCAATATCCATCTATATTGATCACTGGAAAAGTTTCATGAAGTTTGGAATCAAAAAGTCACATGAAATGATAAGTTATATCCTTATTGGAATGATTTTACTAAGTGCTTGAATTGCACTATTAAGTGAATGGAAATGTAGGTCATCCATCAAACCTTGCAACCTTGCCCAAATGACTCTAGATGAACTCTACAACAAAAGTCATGAAAGGTTCATGTTGAGAAGAAGTCAAGAAAATGCCTCAATCGGTCAATAACTCTAATTTAAGCTTTACAATGACGATACTTTGACCTATGTTGACCAACCACTTACAGTGCTTGCATTGAGTTGCACTATAAATAAAAGTTGAAGATTGAGTAGAGTAGAACATACTTTATTTTTGAAACAAGAGCCAGATCAACTTGGAACTAAGTCAAACAGAGGCTCGAAAATTGAATCAGCGGCTGTTTTCAGACTTAGAATTTTTCTAAGTCTGGAATTCATCGTCGTCCCCATTAGCATCTTGCGTTCTTGTGATTTTGTTAAGCAAAGTGAGTAGGTCCCAAAATAAAAGTTGGAGTATACATGATGGAGAAGAGCACATATGAAGATGACACTCAGTTGACTTCATTTTGCCCATCAATTTCTGGAGGTTGTTAATCGCCGTTAATGCACTAACACTGCCATCTTGGAGTGTCATTAACCACTAATCTATTGCCCCAATGGCTATGACCCCTTAATAAAGTTTGTAGATCGTTAGAAGTGGAACAATTTTTATTCAAGGGCCATAGCCCAGTTCAGCACGCAAGCATCCCTATCATGGCCTCCAAGTCGAGCATCGCGACGCGCGCCACGTGTTCGATGAAATGGCGTCGTGGCAGCCATGCACCGGAGAGCGCCCCGCCATGGCTGACATGTGTCCAAGCTCTACGCCACGCGCTGCTGAGTGCCCTGCTCCTCCATAACCGCACGCTCGAGCGGCCCTTGCCTCCCTCTCTTGCGCTGCCGCTCCCCACTTCCTCATTCACTCCCTCCCTCGCGATGTCGCTCACGCCCAGCGCTATGGCCGCCATGGCCGAGCGGAGCTTGAGCTCCTGCTGTCGCTGCCCTAGTTGCGTGTCGCTGCTGTCGTGAGGATGCGCTGGTCCCACATGTCCTCCTGCCTGTCCTTGCCGTGTCGCGCCGTCGCTTCCCTCCGCGTCCGCCATGGCCGGCGAACTCAGCTACGCCGCCACCGCGTTCTGCCCGCGTTCTGCCACTCGACTTCTGGCCGCCGGTGCCGTGGTCATGCGTGGCTAGGCCTCTACAGGCCTCCACGAATGAGCCAAGCCCTATGCGTGTGCACGCGGGCCAGGGCTTGCCACCTCCCTACTGCTCGCTACCGGCGACTGCTGTGCCGCTAGAAATCGAACGAAGCCGACGTCCTCTGCTGTGACTCCGTGAAGCAGGAAGAGAGAAGGACCAATGTGTAAATAGAAACAAGTATGAAGGTTTCCGTTGTGAAATAGCTAGAGACAACAGTTTACCTTCATGGGCTTGTTCGATTCATGAAAAGTTTAGGGTTCCCGACGTAAAAGCTTTTTCCTTTTATCTTTTCCTTTTATGCATATTCTATGCTGAACTTTGGAAAACTCATAATAATTAATAGAAAAATTGTAAAATAGTAAATGAGGACATTTTGGAATCCTTACAAAATTGTCTATGCAGTAGATCTATAATATTATATGTTTTAGTTTAAAGGTTTAGCTGTAAAACTAGATTTATGCAGTTAGGTTTTTAATGCTAGTTGTATTTGTCTTTTTCATAACTGTAGTTCTTTTGCTCAAATAAATGTGAAATTTTTATGGAGTGCTCATAAGGTGATTGTTGTTGTCTGGTAAAAATTTCAGAAGTGTAGGATTTATATTTTAAGAGTTATAAAAATAACAAATGTACTGTATTGCTTTGCTCCTATTCTGAATAGTGTCCTGCATGTTTGAATTAATTGGCTTAGTTAAGTTATGAATCATGACTTCATGATAATACATGAGTTGTAGTACTTTTATTAAGCTTTTCAAAAAGCTAAATATCATGATTTTTGGATAAGTAGATCTTGAGTTATACTTGCTTAAATCTCTGTGGCTGTTTCTGCCCAAACCCAGAGAGGGTTTCCTTGTTCTTACTGTGGGGCCTTCTTAATAGTAGAATTAGCTTAATGTGTTTACAACAAAGTTGTTTAGAATTTGACAAGCTTTCTAAAAAGTCTAGAACCACATTTATTGGACATGTATAACTCCATGTATAGCTGTTTAAAGTGGCATATCAGTTTCTGTCTCTGTTTTGGACAGAGATGCAATTATTGGATTAATTGACCCTTCTAACTATATAATCATCTTAAGATGAGAATAAGAAAGTTGTAGGTAACTTCCTGAGATTTTCAAAAAGTTATGGTTCATGTTTGTTGGAGGTCTAGAACTCTAGTTATGCTTCTCGGAAATTCCTATCAGTTTTCTGTACTACTGCTAGTTGGGCTGCATTTGCAGTTTTGCTTGTGCAATTATTTTCGTGGTGTCAATAATGTTTGCTATGGTTGTAGTGAATACAAAAGTTGTAGAAATTTTCATGATCTTGCTTGTGTTCAAATTGTAAGGCCATAGGCCTGATAGTGTAGGAGTTACATGACCTTTAAGTCTTTGGTCAGGTTTTGATTATATTCTGAGCAGATCTGAAAGATGCTAGTGTTTGATCTAGTTAGGATTTGAATGAGCTTTTGGTGATAGTAACAAAGTTGTAGATAATTCATGTATCTATCTGCTGTTAAAATTTGGTGGTATTTGGTCTTGTGGTTTGTGAGTTATGAATGTTTAAAATTGGGTTACAGAATTGATTGCTCTCTATTTTGTATGAACCAGTTTCTATAAAGGTATGGGAATCATGCTGTTATGGTTATAGATGAAATGTAGATAATTTCATAAGATTTTGAAAATGTCTTCTTTCAAGTCATTTGGATTTGTGTAACTCTAGTTATAGCTAAATCTTGTAGTTGATGTTTGCATGTCCAGAAATTGGCAGATTCCAATTATAGTGTTTGCTTGTATATTGTTAAGTGTGACTTATGCCTTGAATGATGACTGAGTTAGAGCACTTGAGATCTTGGGAAACTTGTGTCATGCTTGGTGTTGTCGTCTTCTTTGCCATCTTAGCATGATAGATTGTGTGATGTTTAAGTTAAGCATCGCAAAGTACTTAAGTGTGTCAGTGTAAACTATGCTTGTCTTGCTTGCTATTTTGTGATGCGTCTCATGGTACTATTCTTCATATTTATGCACTTGTATATTGCATCTCATCTAGGTACGCTAGATGCACCACGTGAAGGATGCGATGTTGGAGCCAAACCCAAAGATTTGGTTTGGTGGATATATCCCAAAGATGGAAGGACTAAGCAAGTGCCAGGACCGAAGGTGTCACCAAGACGGTGCAAGCTAACTGAACTGACTTGTGTCGGATTCCAGGCAAGCCCCGGAGCATTCTAAGCCTCCCATGTTTTTACAAATATCTTGAGTATCTTTTATTATTGATGATGCATTAAGTATAGGAATTGGTTGGAACCAATTGTTGCATTATATCCTTACCTTGTCCAGATAAAATCCTATGAATCCTAATTAAGTGTAGGATCGAATGATGCTTAGCTATGCTTAGACCGGTAGAAGTCAGGGTGATTTCCTGTCACCTATGAGATGTAGGATGAGCTCTAGTCACAGTTGGCTATATTTGCTATCATGAAAAAGAACCATGTGTTAATAATGAAAAGAGACCGGACGGGATGACGGTAGTGCAGCAACAAGGCATGGAGGTCTTGGGTGTGAATCTATCCCTGTCTATGTCATTTAAGGACCGATTGGCTGTACGTCCTCATGTCATGTTGAACGTAGCCTAACACTTAGCTAGTCGGATAAGTCATTCCGACCGCGAAGCCTAGTAGCTCGACTCAGGCCAGGGACGTGAGCAGTGGCGTGCATTCTGGAGGTAGTAAGGATGTGCGGAGAGCCATTGGCATAAGTCCAAGGTGGGTTAGAGTCCTGAGCAACCTTGGCAGAGTGGTTCTCTGAGAATGTCGATCTGTTCAGACTCGCGACTCCTAAATCGTACCAAAGGTGACTTGTTTGCGACCCTGACGGGGGAAGCAGGGTTTGTGTTAGGAATACCCCTCCAGCTGGATAGGAATCGATTCGAATCGCCATCTCTCCCGGATAGTGAGAACTTGACTGAGCAGCGGCAATGTAGATTCACTAAATTTAAAGATATGGTTAAAGAATGATGATGATGATGATAATGACAATGAGCTATGAAATACCTGTTATGGTTATTATTGTTTGCAACTTAATCAAGTGATTGATTAGTATAGGTGCTAATATATATGGTAGGTAATGGCTAAAAGTCACTGCTAGTATAGGTGAATAATGCTAATGGTTACTCAAGCTTTTATGCAAAAGGGTTGTCCAGCCAGATCCACTAAATTAAGCTATGCATGATCCTTGGTGTCATTTGTTTTGGTTTCCGACGGGTAAGTCTGGCTAAGTACATTCGAGTACTCAGGGTTTATCCCACCATGTTGCAGGTGGAGTTCTCGGCCTGCTGCGGATGGTAGATAACCGCTGGTGGGCTTGGTGATTCTATAGTTACTTCTCGTCTATATGCTTTTGTCCGATGATGTCACTTATGCTAGCAATATATTTGGAACTTATATTATTGTAATCATTTGAAAGCTATGTTATTTTCACTAAGCGGTTTTGAAACCCCAAACTTGTACTATTATTTGTGAACCCATTTGTAATATTATTTCTGCTGCAACCCTGTGTATGTGATGTGTATTTGCTTAATCACGCGATCTTGGTTGTGATGTTGATTTACTGAGGTCTTTCAGGACACTCGGCGGACTACCAGGTTTATATAAGTGAAAGTATGTGCATGTCAACGTGTTAGCAGGGGATAGCCGTACTTGATCTTGTATAAATTGGGTGATTCTGTTACACCCCCAAGCCCAGGGCAAGCGACCTGTCACTAGCTTGTTCTGGCTCCTTGTAGTAGACCGAGGGCTTATGTTGATCGTTGGTGAAGACGCCTGTTGGCACTGGCTCTCGGCCGGACGCCGCTTTGCTAGCGCGACGGTTGCCTCATTGAGATGCCTCAGGATGTGGTTGAGCTCAAGACCGTCAAACTTGTCCTCCAGCTGGTGGACTTCTTGGCAATATGCAACCATCTTGGCATTGTGGCAGCTCGACTCCTTCATGACTTGGTCGATGACCAACTAGGAGTCACCCCAGGACATTGAGGCATTGGATACCCAACTCGATGGCGATGTGTAGGCCATTGATGAGTGCCTCATCCTCGACCACATTGTTGGAGGAGGGGAAATGGATGCGAACCATGTACCTCATGCGTACCCCAAGGGGCAAAACAAAGACTAGCCCCACGCTAGCGCCTTTCTTCATCAGTGATCCAACAAAGTACATCGTCCAGTACTTCTGGTCAATGACTGCCGGTGGCATTTGGACCTCAGTCCATTTTGCAATGAAATCAGCTAGCACTTGGGACTTGATAGCCGTCTGAGGGGCATGCAAAATGCCTTGACCCATCAGCTCGAGTGCCCACTTTGTGATTCTTCCCATGGCATCCTAGTCTTGGACAACCTCACTGAGGGGGAAGGACATCATGACCATCACCATATGCGACTCAAAGTAATGATGCAGCTTCATTTTGGCAATAAGGATGGCGTATAGGAGCTTCTGGATTTTGGGGTAGCGGGTCTTGGAATCAGACAAGACCTCGCTAATGAAGTACACATGATGGTGCACTTTGAGGGCATGTCCCTCTTCTTCTCGCTCTACTACCAGGGCGGTGCTGACCACTTGCGTGGTGGCCACAATGTAGAGCAAAAGTGGTTCTCCATCAGTCAAAGGGACCAGGATTGGGGCCTTTGTCAGAAGATGCTTGACCGCGTCAAGTGCCTCCTGGGCCTCAGGCGTCCATTTGAAATGGTCGGCCTTCTTCAGAAGCTTATAGAGGGGGAGACCTCGTTCACCGAGGCACGAGATGAAGCGGCTGAGCATGGCAAGGCACCCTGCAACTCCCTGTACCCACTTTATGTTCTGAATCAGGCCCATCCTTGTGATGGCCGAGATCTTCTCTGGGTTGGCTTTGATGCCACGCTCGGAGATGATGAAACCCAGTAGCATACCCCTTGGGACCCCAAAAATGCACTTCTCGGGGTTGAGCTTAACACCGTTTGCTCAGAGTTTTGCGAAGGTCTGCTCAAGGTCAGCTATGACCTGGTCAGCCTGTTTGGTCTTAACCACGATGTCATCCACGTAGGCCTCAATGGTTCGCCTGATGAGGCCCCTGAAATATTTGAGCATACAACACTAGTATATGGCCCCAACATTCTTCAGACCTAATGGTATTGTAACATAGCAGAACGATCCGAATGGGGTGATGAAAGATGCCTTTGGAGCCACTGGGGTCTATGAGGACCTCCTTGGTGCCCTTCATAGGCTCAAAAGACCTCCTTTCTGATGGTGATGACCTCGCATGGTCCCGACATCTTCAGCTTTAGGTAGGTGTAGTTGGGGACGGCCATGAACTTCGTGTAGCATAGATGTCCCAGGATGGCATGGTAGGTTCCATGGAACCCAACCACCTTAAAGGTGAGGGACTCCATCCTATAATTGGATAGATCCCCGAAGGGGACAGGCAGATCGATCTGCCCAAGTGGCACGGCCTGCTTTCTAGGCACGATGCCATGGAAAGGCACTCCGGTTGGTTAGATGCATGATCGGTCGACGCCCATGGCGTCGAGTGTTTCGGCATACATGATGTTGAGCTCGCTACCTCCATCCATCAGTACCTTGGTGAGCCACTTCATGCTGATGATCGGGTTGACCATGAGCAGATATCTCCCTAGTTATGGGATGCTCTCCGGGTGGTCAGTCCAATCAAAGGTTATGGAGGACTCTAACCATCGGAGGAAGGTAGGTGTGGCTGGCTCGGCCGTATAGACCTCACGGTGCGCAAGCTTCTGGGGGCACTTGGAGTCATAGGTCACCGACCCTCCAAAGATCATGAGGTAGCCATCTAGTGTCGGAAAGATGCTGTTATTCCCCTAGGCATCGTCTGTGGTCAGCTTAGGGTCCCCCCTATGCTCCCCCTTATCGGAGCCTCTGGATAAGAACTGCTTCATGAGGCCACAACCCTTGTAGATATACTTGATGGGGAAGGCATGGTTTGGGCATGGCCCTTCGACCAGCTTTTCAAAGTGGTTTGGGGTACCCTCTACGGGTTTTTGACCCCCCTTGTGGTCTACAGCGTCCACGAGCGAGCCCTTGCGCCACTGCTTATTTTTTTTCTTGCTAGGGCAGTTGGAGGCGCCTTCACCGGTGTCCTTGTCCCACTTTGCCTTGCCCTTGAGGCGGTCGAAGATCACCCTGACCGCCTCCTCGCTCGAGGCATGGTTGGTGGCGATATCCAGGAGCTCCTTAGTGGTTCGTAGGCCCTTACATCCTAGCTTATGGACCAAGGACTCGCAGGTGGTCCTAGATAGGAAAGCTTCTATGATGTCGGCGTCGGCAATGTTAGGCAGCTCGTTGCACTACCTGGAGAAGCACTGGATGTACCCATGAAGGGTTTCCCTGGCCTTCTGTCGATAGTTTTTGAGATCCCATGGTTTCCTAGGACACTTGTATGTGCCCTGGAAGTTTCCCATGAAGATGTCTTTCAGGTCCACCCAACTTTGGATTCTGTTGGGTGGAAGGTGTTCCAACCATGTTCGTGCTGAATTGGCCAGGAACTATGGAAGGTTGCGGATAATGAAATCATTATTATACGCTCCATCAGCCTAGCAAGCAAGCTGATAATCCTCGAGCCATAGTCTAGGGTTCATTTCCCTAGAGTATTTTGGGATGTTGGTTGGTGGTTGGTAACGTGGTGGGAAGGCGGCGTTAAGGATGTGTCAGCCAAAGGCCTGAGGTGCTGGCAAGTTGAGGCTCCGGCTTTGGTCCTCGTCGCTATCGTAGCATCCACCATGACAAGGGTGGTTGCCATGGCTAGCCCCCTCCCTTGCATCGCCGCGGGCATGCCTACGGGCATCAAGGGTGTCGTGCACATCATGGTGGATGCCGAGATGCTCATGCACTAGGACCGCGGTGCGTGGTCTGCTACCTTATGGTGCCTGGTGGACTGATGCATCCTTGTTGGGTTGCTCTGAGGGTGAGCATTGGCTGGTGTCGAGCTTGTGTCATCGAGACAGCAAGCTCTTAGCCTGCTGCACCACCACATGCTCGAGTAGCGTGTGAATATCGTGATGGGCCTGATGATCCTCGGGCATCCTAGGCCTCGGAAGCCCCCGAAGCAAGGCTACTGCAGCAATGATGTTCTGGCTCACTCGAGTGAACTATGGGAGGGCTTCATCGTCCTCGATGATCCTCTGGTTCACTTCGCAGGACAAGGCGCATGCACGCCCATCGTCTCCATTGCGCTCGATCTCTCTATCGAGCTCCATGCATTCTTGCTTGAGCTAGAGTCACGCTTCCTCGAGCTCTTGGTGCTAGGCCTTTCAGCTGCTCCATCCATAGGTGAGGTGGGACACCTGCATCCCCCTCGACCTCATCGTCAAGGTCATTCATTGGGGTAGCCTCTTCCTCGTGGACGCTTTCGACATGTCCCTCAGGGGTACCTATCATGAAACATTCATGAGAGGGGTGATGGCTTCCCCTGCTAGAGTCAGAGCTAGAGGGCGACTCCATTTCTCCTACGAGGAGGTCATAGAAAGATCTTGTGACTTATTTGGTCATCCCCACGAACTCATCATTCGTGGGGGACGAAGGAGTGCGTTGCACCACAAGGTGGCCAACGGTCTCTGTGGTGTCATGAAGACCAGATGGGAGCGCTGTCGAGGCACTCCGGATGAGGTATTCCAGAGAGAGCGGCTCTCCTACAGCAAGCTATGCCATGACATTAGTGAACAAGAAGGTGAGGTGGCATAGGTCCTCCTAGGATGGTCGGGGTCCTAGGAAGGCACTGAGTTGGCACTCTAACCTCCTGTAGTTGAAGCCGAGGAGTTGGTTGCACCCGGGGGCGCGGGCTTCCTATGCGTGCAGCTATAGCTCCTCAAGCGCCTCGGTGATCGTGTCGAGGCTAGTGGAGTGGAGAGGTTGGATGACGACGGGAGCCCGCACCATCTCTCCCTCTATTGTGATGATGATGCCTAGGTCCCCGAGGTGCACGTGCATGCCTGGGACCTAGCTAACATGGTGACTAGCCATCCAAGGCCTGGTGTGGATGTCGAGACACTCAAAAGGCCCCTACCTGGCGCACCAACTGTTGGTGTTTCAAGTTACCACCAATGAGTAAATTTCTAGTATTACGCATCTAGCTCGGATGGTGTGCTTAGAGAATATGAGGTTTATACTGGTTTGGGCAGAATGTCCCTATATCCAGTTTGTCACTACTACTCATGTTATTAGCACTGAAAGTTTGTAGTAGGGGTTACAAATGGGCGAGAGAGGGACAGGTCCCAAGTCTCTGGTGGAAAGAGTGAATGGGTGCCGAGAGCTCGGTTGCTGCTTAGCCGTGTGCTTGTGTTGTGTTCTGGTTGGTTCGAGGTTCAATGGGTTCATGGTGGTTCGATTGGGTTTGGCCTCAATCGACTGATCCCCTTCGTGGGGTGCCCTGCTTTCCCTTTTATTGGCCAAGGGAAAGCACGGGTTACAGTGGAGGGAAAAAGAAGAACAAGAGAGAGTCGAAGGCCTTCAGGATCGCTAGGTCCTTCTTATCCTTCATGCGGGTCCTGCCGACCCTATAGATGTCAACAGGAACAGCTCCACATCTATAACACCCTAGGTGTTAGCCTTGCATAACTTGACTTGCATAGCATGAGCATGATCATCAAGCATTCATATATAAGCATTTACACTTGAAACATTTAATTGAAACATATGCAACATTTCTTATTATTTCATGTTTCCATGTGTATAGGCATATGATCATGAGTGTAAACATGTACTTGGTGGATGTGAGTCACAAAAACATGCAGCAACACTTAGTTAGCAAATAGGACATTGTTCATGAAGGTCACCTTTCATGATCAAACAGTTAAGTAAGATTTCATGTGTTGACCTAGATAGCCTTATGTGTGACTAATACATGGAATGATGGTGTGACCTTGCATTTAGCTTAAACATGTTTAGAGTATCATTATGAACAACTTTGATATTCATGGTTACGGGTAAATAGGTCATTAAGCCCTAGTTTGAAGTGTACCACCATTTAAATATGACATGTTTGACCAAGTTTGAACTATGTGTTAGAGACCTTGCATGGAGGTGGTCACTAAAGCAAAGTTGTAGTATTTGATATAGTGAACAACTTTTATTTTGGGGTTATTGACTGGTTTAGCTCCTAACATGCTTGAAATTAGCTCACAAGAATCAGCAAAACAACCACTTCAACACTTAACAATATTTCACTAAGTCTGGATGATGAACAACCTGACAAGCTGACCTTTAGGGTGACATAACTCGATTTCGGTTGCAAATTAGAGCATGATTCTTTAACAACAAATGGAGCTGGTACATAGGTCTACCAATTCGGTTTAGGAGGTTTGCACAAAGGAGCCACGAACTTTCAGTTAATTCAATTGCAAAACTCGCTATCGGGCACTGCATGGCTTAACTAAATCAACTGAATCGAATAGCTTGATGGCCGACCGGCTTCAGGCATCGCGCGCCGCATGGTGGCCAGTGGACACCGCGCATCACTGGCGCCCTGCCGCGTGTGGCCAAGGTAGGCCAGCGCGCGCCTTAACCTTCCCTGCACTCGCCCGCACTCAGCCGCGCACACCATTCGCCTCGCCTCGGCTTCCTTCCTCGCCCACAGCTGCAGCCATCCCTGCACCGAGAGCCACCGTTGCCATTGCCGACGACAACTCGTCCTCACCACTCCTCCATCACCGCAGCAGCTCCACCAGCCCACCCATGACTCGCCGCCTCCACTAGTGCTCGCTGATAGCACTCGGTAAGCCACAGCGCCGCGCGCGGGCTCACCAGAGCCCCACCGCCGAGTCCGTCACCATGGCTGGAGAGCCACAGTCCACCATTCTTGGTGCTATTGTGTGCGTTAGGCTCATCTCGGTTAGAAGACGCTCATCCATGCTTTAGGTTGCATTGCCGTGGCTTCCTCCGATGCAGCGCCGCCGTCCCACTCCTTCGTGCCGCCATGGCCGCCGCCGTCGTCGCTAGCGCCGACGAGAGGCTCAACCAAGTAGACCAATCGAGGCGCTAGGTCATGGGGTTCACGTGGTGAAGATGTCACCATCGGCAAACTCACCGTCGATGAGCTCTGGCCGCGCCAGCAGCGCGCAGCGCCGTGGCCCTGTTTTGGGTCACTGACGTGTGGGGTCGTCTGACTTGTGGGTCTCACCGGTCAACAACAGTAGGAATTAAGATAGTTCATTTTGATTCCAGATTTCATGTGTTTTGTAATTTTTAGATCTCCAGTTGTATAGCTTCAAAAATTGTGAAATAAATTTGGTAGTGTTACTTAGGAAGTGTAGTATTTAGGAAAAATATAGCCTTGACACTTATAGTAGAAATTTTGGCAGATTTAAATGGAAATTTGAAATGTGTTTTTGAATGCATGCAAACTTGTTTATTTTATATCTAGAGTTCCTTTGCTCCAAAAATTATGAAATTTTTGTGGTAAGCTATTCTTGACATGTATAAGCTTTATCAAAAATTTGAGGGTCAGTGCATGTATAGATTTGTAGTTATAGATTTTTCTTTTATAAATAGGTAATCCTGGTATGAATTTTTATAAATTATTTAGGAATCCAATATTCATGAAATTTATTGGAGGTCATCCTAGTACCAATAGGATGCTAAGAAAAATATAAAATCTGTTGCTTGACACTTTTCACTAAGGTTTTCTATTTATGCTATTTTAAGCCTTTATGCCTTCTCTTTTTTGTATAGAATGTTTTACTATATAGAATGGCATGAAAATTTTACAGTAGTCTTTTGGTAGCAGTAGAAAGGCACTGTAAATTTTAGGGAATTTATGATGCATATTTAGTATATGTTTATTATTTAACCTAAGTACATAAATAAAATGATAAATGCTTTTAAATAAATAGTTTGGGCTTCACCATTATGTTTTCTTGAGTGTAATTGGTATGCTTAAACTGTTGGTAGACTTTGTGTGGTCAAACTTTGCATGATTACACGAAGTAGAAGTATTGTTGCTTCATAATGCGAATTGGAATAGTTTCCAGACAGATTCTGTAGTTTGGTAAGTTGCATGATAAAAATGATGTTTGCTGTAAAAATGGTTAATAACAAAGTTGTAGATAACTTCATCATATGTCTTGTGTTAAAATTTTAGGATCATAGGTCAAACGGTTTAGGAGTTACAGCTGTTTAAAGTTCGTATTTCTGAATTGATTGCTCTCTGGAATTTCTAGACAGCACTGGATTGATTGTCTGTTTTGGTTAAGATAAAGTTTGAACTAGTGTTTAATGATTAAATAAGAGTTGTAGGCAATTTTATAAGGTTTCTAGAAAGTCTAGGATCACAACATTTGGATAATTAGAACTCCAGTTATGAGTAGAACAAGTAGCTGCTGTTTGTGAAATAGTAGATGCATTGTTGAAGTAATTAATTACATAATCAATAAGAGATATGCACTTACTCAGTAAACGCGATGCACTTGTTGTTACTTAAACCACATGCTATTAAGAAAATTTGCAAGAATGCATTCTTCATGTATCATCATACCACACTTGTTAACATATATGCATTCGCAATATCTTATGCCATATTCATGCATCTAGGATCAGAGGAAGAAATAACGTTGCTGGAATTCGACGAAGTAGAGGAAGGGGACCAGCAGGAGAATCCTCTAGTCACAGCTCCCGAAGGCGAGGAGCAGAATCCTGAAGAGCTTCCGAAGTGCCCTGACCACCGCCCCGCTTCCTTTCTACAAGGCAAGCCCCGGAGCATTTTAAGTCTCCCAGTATTTTACAAATGATTACTTAAGTACTTATGATTGATGCATTAGGTTATAGGAGTTGAATGGAACCACTTGATGCATATAAATTCCTGGTTCAGAAATACTACCTTTAACCGGTATAGGTCCAGGATCGAATATATGCTTAGCCATGCTTAGACCGGTAGAAGTCGGGTGATGTCCTGTCACCTGCGAGATATAGGTGGATACCAGAGCACGGTTGGCTATATTTGCTATCGTGGAACAGAACCATGGGGTAAAAGAAAATCGAGGCCGTGTGGAGTTTATGCGTCGAATGACTCATGTGATTCTGTCTGTGCCGATCAAGGACCGTACTGTTGTTGGAACTTCTGACAAGATTAAATGCATGCCTATCACTTAGCTAGCCGGATAACTCGTTCCGACCACGAAGCCGAGTAGCTCAACTCAAGTCGGGCCCCGTTCTGTTGTGCGCTCCTTACGAGGGGCGATCAGACTGAGCCCAAGGGCAGGCTAGGCCTGAATGTCCTAGCATCTGGTGTCCCAGATTGTGCAGCATAGTACGGACCCGCGAAATGTGTACCTAAGTTGTACCAAAGGTCACCTAAGGCTGCCTTCGCGCGGTATGCCTGAGTTTGTGTTAGGATTAAATTCCCAGCTGGTTGAAAATCGATTCGAATCGCCGTCTCTCCCAGATAGTGAGAAACTTGGCTAGCTCCAACATCGTAGTAACTGTGTTATGGAACATGATGGTTCAAATGAATATGGAATTACAGTACCTGCTATGGTTACTATTGTATGCTTTTAAATTGATATACCACATGTTTGGCATAGGATAGTTGCTAATCTAGGGATGGGTAGTTATAATTAACTTGATAAAGGAATCGTAATTGTATAACTAAGTTAATCGCTTTTATGCAAAAATTTTGTCAAGCTATCTCCACTTATATATTCTTGCATAATCCTTGGAGTCAATTTATTTCTAGTTTATGATGGGTAAGTCTAGCTGAGTACCTTCTCGTACTCAGGGTTTATTTCCCATTGTTGCAGATGGCACTGTGTATCATGGTTATTGCAAGAGTTTCTTCTATCCCACCGTGGATAAGGAGTAAGCCTTGGGCAGGCTTCTTTATTAATCCATATCTTTGCTTTTGTGGACTGTGATCCTACTTGGCACTGTACTAAACTATGTTGGCAACTTTACTTTCAAACTTAATTTGCTTCTGCTTTTATCTATCAAACTCGGTTTGTAATAACTTGGTTTCATACTTTGATGATGAAAATGTATCTGTGAACTTTATGTAATATGTGATATGTATGTTGAATCATGTACGATCTTGGTTGTTGTAAATCGTTTATCGAGACCCGTCGTGGTACTCGACGGACTACCGGATTTATATTGGTTCAAGTATGACAGTGCGACCACTTGTGGGCTGCCATTGTACTTGTACTCTTATAAATTGGTCGGTTCTGCGACAACATCGCAGCCCTATCTATCACTGGTGCCAAGCGTAGGCATCGTCTACCAGTCATGGCGCTCCACTCCATCCTGGAGGACATCATGGTGAACTGACATGCCTGTTAGTATTCGTATGAGGGTTAAGCAGAACAGCATCGGTACGCCCGATGTTGTTCCTAATGTGAACCCTCGGGTATGGCTTGTCTTGGTCGTTTGTTACATTGGGGCGTGCCAGTCTTCTCCCTGGTGTTAGAGCTTTTCACTTAGGCCCATACACTTGGAGCTAGAGTGGTTGGCGGTGGTGTGGGTCTTTGTCAGGTGAGGCAGAGCCCATGGCCTTAGGGTCAGGCGAGGCAGAGCACAATCCCAAGGGTCAGGTGAGGCAGAGCTCATGGCTTTGGGGTCAGACAAGGTAGAGCGCAAACCCAAGGGTTGGGCGAGACGGAGCCCATGGCCTTAGGGTCGGGTGATACGGAGCCCTCCTCCAGAGGCCAGGCGAGTTGGATCACAAACCTAAGGGTCAGGCAAGGCAGAGCCCGTGGCCTTGGGGTCGAGCGAGGTGGAGCCCTCCTCTAGAGGCCGGGCGAGGCAAAGCACAAACCCAAGGGTCAGGCGAGGTGGAGCCCGCGGCCTTGGAGTCGGGCGAGGTGAAGCCTTCCTCCAGAGGTCGAGTGAGGCGAAACGCAAACCCAAGGGTCAGGTGAGGCAGAGCGCACACCCAACGGTCGGGCGAGGCGAAGCCTATGGCCTTAGGGTTGGGTGAGGTGGAGCCCTCCCCTAGAGGCTGGGTGAGGCAGAACGCAAACCCAAGGGTCGAGCGAGGTGGAGCCCGTGGCCTTGGGGTCGGGCGAGGCGGAGCCCTTCTCTAAAGGTCGAGCGAGGCGGAGCACAAACCCAAGGGTCGGGTAAGGCAGAGCCAATGGCCTTAGGGTTAGGCGAGATGAAGCCCTCCCCTAGAGGCTGGGCGAGGCGGAGAGCAAACCCAAGGGTCGGGCAAGGCAGATCCCGTGGCCTTAGGGTCGGGTGAGACGGAGCCCTCCTCGAGAGGCCGGGTGAGGCAGAGCGCAAACCCAAGGGTCAGGTGAGGCGGAGCACAAACCCAAGGGTCGAGCGAGGCGGACCCCGTAGCCTTGGGGTCGGGTGAGACGGAGCCCTCCCCCAAAGGCCAGGCGAGGAGGAGCGCAAACCCAAGGGTCAGGCGAGACGGAGTGCAAACCTAAGGGTTGGGCGAGGCGGAGCGCAAACCCAAGGGTCGAGTGAGGCCGAGCCCGCGTCCTAGGGGTCGGTTGAAGCCATAGTCGCGCTCTTGACTGTTTGGATGAATTAATGTTGATGACCATTAGCCCCTCCTCTTCGGGTACCCTAGTATTAGGCCCCGACAAGACAGGAAAAGCCCGAGCGCTCGCCTCCCTCTCTCCATTCTACTCTCCCTCCCTCTCGCTCTCTCTGCTCACCATACTCAAGCAGTGGAGCTCCATGGCCAACGCCGTTTCCTGGCCTCCGAGCTCCCTCGCGCCCCACCACGTGCACCACCTTTTTGCCTCATCATGCTCCATCTCATGCGTACGCTCGCCTAAGCCAAACATCATCGGAGCGCTCTGCCACCATGCCTAAGGCCGCCTTGGGCCATCTCTAGCTGAATTAAGCAGCTCCATGGGTGCGCAACGGTCCCCTGGTGCGCCCCCACTGTTTCCCCGACGCCGACAACGACCTCACCGGCCAGAAATCGGGTGGCCGGCGATCCTCCTCCGCCTCCTCTGTTCAAATTAGCGTGGAGGACCTCGCGTTCAAATAGAAACAAGTCCAAGGGGTTTTCTACAGAAGTTGTGACTCTTGTGAATAGTTCCTAGAAAGACCGTTTCACTGGAATCTGCTTTCATGAAAGTTTGGGGTCCTCAGTGCAAATGTGTTTTTCTTTTATGGCTAAAACTTTTGAAAATCATAGTAAATCATAGAAAAATCGTAAAATAGCAAATGAAGATGTTTTGGAATCCTTGTGAATAGATCTACGCAGTAGATTCATAATATGATATGTGCTAGTAGAAAGTTTCTATTGTTTTTATTTATTCTTTTAAAATGCTTTTAGAAATCTTTTAAGTTTGTTAGATGCATATCTCGAGGTAGGAATGTTCTAAAAATGTGTTTCTAGTTTTGTGAGTCTTGTTTTGGCATGTGCTAGCTATGAAAAATATTAAACATGTTGTTTGTACACTATTTTTATGATGTTATGATTTAATCATGATTAATGGTTAATTCTAGCTTGCTTTGCTTGCTATCATCATATCTACTGTTATCCTACTCCTAATGACCTAAAAATTTTATGCTAGTATATTCATGCTAGTATATAGATGGACTTAAATATCAACACCATAAGATTTGGCCTGACGAGACAACAATCATGTCTCAAACCAATTCAACAATGAACCCAATTTTCTGTCTAATTCGGGTAAGGCTATAAATGAATGTCTAGATATCAATCCATAGCCATTGAAAGAACAAAATTAATGTGCAGGCTTCATCATTCTTCCATGGTGAGATATGCTTACAAATCTTGATGGACTTGGTCACTCCCGCGCGGTCGAGGTCCCCCGCCGTGTGTGCCGCCGCCGCGTCAGCCCCGTCGTGCGGCGTCCGCCCCAAAGCACCGCTTCTGCACAACGCCAACACGGTCCTCCGACATCAACCAATCAGGACTGGGTTGCCAAGTCCCCTAACAACATTTCTGACAGCAAGCTCCCAACACCAAAGGCAAAGGCTACTAAGTTTGGCAACAAATGTATTCGTTCATTTTATTAATCATAACGCATGAGCACAAGATGTCGAGTAGGTTGGATCATAATTTGAAACACCAAAAGCACAGAACAAAGCTTTATTATTAAACAATCATATTCACATGATGCAATAAGAATTAGACCCAGATAAGGTAACCAAACTGTAAATACATGTAGGCAATGCCATCAAGCTTGGTGGAGCAGATCAGCTTTCGGTCATCATCCTGCTTTGCCACCTGCTCCACTTAATTGAGAACAAACTAAGTCAGGACAGAGGGCTTTGGGGCGCCATTGTGACAAACTAAACCAATCACTTGGAACAACAGCTAAGAAATCCATGCCTAGAAACATCCCCAATTGGTGCTCTTGGCAAATCACCGCCACCAAGTGTGCAGATCGGCCAAGAAATTTTACGTGTGAACCTGCCACACAACTCGAACCGAATGGCACACCCCACCCATGCCTCCACGACTAAATCAAGATCTAGGTTATGGAATTTTACACACAAATAGATGTCGTGCAACCCTACCACACCCGCATCAGTCGCCAGTGAGAGTGAATCCCGTAGACCAGAGAGAAATCACCAGGGATTCAGATCAATACCTCGCGAATCACGATGCCAAATGCCTGAATCACTGCTCCAACCGCCATCGTCAACCTACAAACCCGGGCACTTGCGAATCATTGCGAACCTAAGCCGAGGTCCTCGCCCCCGACCTCACAAGCTCCTCGTCTGTCCTCTCCTACTCCTCGGCGACGGTGGTGCTGTCGTCTGCTGCAGCAAGCCAGCGGTGGGGGCGCGGGACGGCACCTTGACGCACTTTGCCCTCCCACGAGTTGCAAGCTTCATCGTCACCGCCTTTGGCTTGGTTAAAGCACCAGCGGCGGCCTCCGGTGGGTGCCTGCTCGTGAGTGCCTGTCGCCGGTTACCGCACTGTGCCGCGTCCGTCGCCGAAGTAGGCTGAGACGATGATGCGGTGCTTGCCGTGGGGGAGCGGGTTCCGGTCGTGGTCGATGTGGTGGTAGGAGAGTTCGACGGTGGAACTAGGGGCGTCCTTTTCGGCGACGACGGGTGCAAGTTGCCTGGTGAAGCAGAGGGCGAGCTCGGGGGCCTGGGTTGGGGCGGCGGTGTGGATCGGGACCGAAGGGTTGAAGGGGGGAACGAAAAAGCAAGAGAAGGCACCGGTGTTTGTGCGCGTGAAAGGGTCGAGATGGCGGACTAGAGGGGGGTTGAATAGTCTTTTCTAAAATTAATCGCGTCGGCTAACCGAAACAAGTGCGGAATTAAGATGATCGGTCTAGCCAAGACTACACCCCTCTATCTATGTTCTCTAACACCTTCCAAAGATACTAATTAAGCAACAAAGGTGCTAGGCTAGCTAGAGCTCACCTAACCAATTCTAGAAGCAAGGTCACACAAACCTATACCGCTAGTACTTTAAGCAACTAGGGAGCTCCTATACATGCTAGTAAGCAAAAGCACAAAGCCACCTAATGCTCACTAACAATGCTCAATAACAAGGCAATCAATGCCAAATTAGAGAGCGCAATTACTTAGCTACACAAACTAAGCAATGTGACTAACAAGGTTACACAAACCAAATTAGCCACGCAAGGGAGCTACTTCTATGCTACACAAGCAAGAAGGTAACTAGTAAGCTATACAAGCTAACTAATTACACGAGCAACAACACAAGCTTAATGTATATGAAAATAATCGCAAGCTTGTATAATGGGGATGCAAACCAACAGGAAGAACAAGGTTGACACGATGATTTTTCTCCTGAGGTTCATGTGTTTGCCAACACGCTAGTCTCCGTTGTGTCGACCACTCACTTGATGGTTCGGCGGCTAATTGGCATCACCCGCCAAGTCCGCACGTCGGGCGCCGTAAGAACCTACCCCGAAGGTGAGGCTAGCTCAATGACACGCTTTACTAAAGTTGCCCTTCGCGACTCCCACGGGGTGAGCACAATGCCCCTCACAAGCTCTTCTCCGAAGCGCCACACAAGCTCCTTGCGGGCTTCGACGGAGACCACCACCAAGCCGTCTAGTAGGTGGCAACCTCCAAGAGTAACAAGCATAACCAGCTTGCAACTCGATCACCTAGTGCCACTCGATGCAACCTCACGATACAATCGCACTAGAATCGCTCACTCACACAATCGGGTGATTACTATCAAGTATGTGTGAGATGGAGGGCTCCCAAGCACTACCACATAAGGCACCAAGGCTCTAGTGTGCTCAGCTCTTCAAAGCTTTCGGCCAAAGGCCGACCACAGCTCCTATTTATAACCCCACGAACAAATAGAGCCGTTACCCCTACACTGGGCGTTTTTCGGGTCGACCGGACGCAGCACCGGACGCTGCACCGGACGCACCGATCATGAATACCGGACGTATCCGGTCGCTATACCGGACATGTCCGGTAGCTGCCATACAGCCACGTGTCCCACTATTGCCTCCAACGGCTCTCTGACAAGATGACCGGATGCTCAGCACCGAAACGACCGGACGCTCAGCCGCTACGTCCAATTGAGTCCAGTAAGCCTCCAGGGCCGACCGGACGCGACTGTTAGAAGCTGACCGGACGCTGAGCCTCAGCGTCCGGTCGAGTACAATAAGCACCCACGGACGACCGGACATGTCCGGTCACACCAGACCGGACGCTGCCAGCGTCCGATCAACAGATCTACCAAACACCGTCTTTGCTGATTCACACCGGACGCGTCCGGTCGCTGAGTATGTCGCCAAATACCGGACGTGTCCGGTCACCATACCGGACGCGTCCGGTCATTCTGTAACCAGCGCGACTAACTCGTTTTCAACTCTATCTTCTTCACCCTTGCTCAAATGTGCCAACCACCAAGTGTATCACCTTGTGCACATGTGTTAGCATATTTTCACAAATATTTTCAAGGGTGTTAGCCACTCAACTTGCCACGCCACTCGATCCTAGCGACGATGCAAAGTTAGATCACTCAAGTGGCACTAGATGACCGATATGCAAACATATTTGCCCCTCTTGATAGTACGACCATCTATCCTAAACCCGGTCATAAACTTCTCTACACACCTATGACCGGTGAAATAAAATGTCCTAGGTTATACCTTTGCCTTGCGCATTCCATTCCATCTCCTCCAATATCGATGCGACACATGCACCAACACCATCAACAATGATATGATCCACTTCATATCATCACGTGATCATATTGGTTCATCGATCTTGACTTCAGTTGCTTTTCACCGTTGCCTTCGTCCATCGGCGTCAAGTCTTGTTCAAGTTTCACCGCCACGCGGTCCATTGCACCAAAGCCTCTGACTTGCCTTTCACGATTGCAACCGGTCCATCAAGCCAAGTCTTGTCTTGATCATCTCCACCTTGATCATATGACTCAATCTCATGTCTCATGTGCAATGAGCTCCTTCATCATCACATGTGTGAGCTTTGCAACATCTCCAAGCCATTTTCACCTTCATGGCATATGTTGCTCACACACATATACCTGTGGACTAATTATCTATGTATCTCACATAAACACAATTAGTCCACCTAGATTGTCACTCAATTACCAAAACCACACAAGGACCTTTCAGCGCGTGGGTGGGATGGAGCGGTGAAGTGGGGAGTTCGGGGTTGTGAGATCCAAAAAATATCGACGGTCGGATGTGGTTGAGTAAGGAGAGAGAATGAGTGAGAGTTAATTTGGTGCGCACGTTTTTAATGGCGCCGTTCTGCTGGTACAAAGACCAGCCGGTTTTCACTATGCATGGATGAAATCACTGTTCACGCTCTCACAAATTCCTTCAGATTTATCCAGATTCCTCCAGATTCATCCAAACGAACAGAGCCAATATTATCTTTTTCTGTGTGTGTTTCGTGGGGTGGACGTAGTTTAAGTCGTGACTGTAGAGTTGTGATTTATTTGATAGGTGTATGATAATTTGAAGTGGTGTATTATAAAGGTAGAGATTTGTGTAATTTATATTATTATTACTGTGCGAATACTCAAGTATGACATTTCAATATGACATCCGACGTAAACACCAACTTATAGAGGAAAGAAAAAAAACACAGGAATAGGGTATAGCTGTTGTGGGAAAACAGAGGAATGAAAAAACATAGGAAAATATAGATTGGGGTGTTTGGAACGCAGGAACTGTGACACAGGATTTCCAAAACATGAGATATGATTAAAAGAGATAAATAGAAAGGGGTGTTTGGAACACATGTGTTCCTATCACAGAAATCAAAACACATGCAAGTTATAAAAAAATAATGAGTGCTTAATGATATATAAATTAATCTATTATTTTCTTCCTGACCAGTGCTATTGTTCCAAAGTCCAAACTTCTAATTGACATAAAAGCACATAAGTTAGTCAACTGCAGGTAGCCAAAGAACTATTAAATATAATCTTGCGGCACCATGGCAATTAGCGAAGCTGCTAGCTTCAAATGCAATGAGAAAGCAGCAAAGCAACCACAGGAAAATTTCCCTCGGCTCAAAGCTCATTTTCAGATTCCTCCAAAAGTACAACTTCTTAAGCCTTTCCTATAATATTTTTCGCCACCAACCACGCACAGGCAAGAGCCGGCTCCTCGGTTTCTCAGCTGCTCCAAACCCTCTCTCCCTCGGTCTCATCGAAAACCCCCTCGTTTTATTTCCTCTGCTCACTCGCCGCTTCTCTCCACCATCCTACCCAGGCACCACTCGCATCGTGTTCTCAGATCCCCGTCCCGCACTTCCCAAGGCCAGGTAAGCCGCTGCTGCGCCCTTCCCGATCGTCCCGTCCCGCGTCCTCGATCCGCCCCGCTGCTGCCCTGTTATTCGGAGGGTGAATCTCTGGGGCGAATGATCTGTGTCGATGCATCGTTTTTGTGCCGGTGTTAGCTGGATGGTGCTCCCAGTGGTACCGTTACAAGCTGACGAGAGCTGGGTTCATCATTGTCATATCCTTTTTTGGTTCAAGATGTGTGTGTTTAGGTTGCCTTTTTTAGTTCTGGGGGCGTGAAAATTTCAAATCATGGTCCCGGGTTTTAGGGGTGACTGCTTGAACTTCCAATCTACAAGATCCGTCTCCGATTCGTTAACATGGCAGGTGTCTTCCAGAAAAGGGTTGCTTGTTTGTCCCAAAATGAAGATTCCTTAAAAAATCGATTAGAACTCCACAAGGATCTATTTATGCTGATGTTGATTTAAGTTTTCTTTGTTACGCTCAACGTGAACAATGCCTCATGCTCTTGCAGCCATAGTGAACTCAGACTCATAATTTTGTGACACGCTCTGTTCATGTTCTGTCTGGATAGGTTAGTTGGTATTGAAGACGATGGCTGCTTCTGCAGCTGCTAGTGTGCAGATGGTGGCTGCACGCCCTTGCATCTCAGCCTCGCAAGGAATTCTTGCCACGAGGGTAGCGGTTTCTAGGACTGATTGCATGCTCAGTACCACTGCTACAATCCCCAAAATCAGTTGCTCCTGGCCTCTAGGTTCTAAGCGCAATGGTGTTCTTGTAAGAGCAATATCAGGAGAGAGTGGCCCGCAGGGGCTTCCCATTGATCTCAGAGGTAACTCAAATTGCAATTGGTATGATGCAAAGTATTTACTTTCTGTTTGTTGCATATGTTTTTTTTTGTTATGTGTGTGTGTGTGTGTTTGGGTGGGGGGGGGGGGGGGGGGGGGAGGGGGTGACTGTTCAATTACTGGCAGTTCCGCGTAACACGGAAGGCTACTGTTCAATTCTTAATCTGAAACAAGAACATTTGGAGTGGCCATTTTAGGCAGTCAGGCACAAAACATCAGTTAATAGCTTAAAGTACCATCCTGAAAATTTTCCACGAGCAGCTGAGAACCATATAAACATCATTGCATTAGATACCTGGAATGATTGTGTTTTACATATCATCTAGTTGATAATGGTAAAACTGAACTATATATTTAGCTCTTGTTTATTATTGTCCATGGTTCCAATTAGTAATCGAAAATCTGATTCTTTGGATAGCGTAGTTTTAAGGAGTGTAGAATAGACCTGTGAGTGGTGCCTTAAAGGAAAAATCAATTTAGCAGTAGCAGAAGAAAAATACTTCTGCTATTATTAGGACCAACAGTCAATTTACTGAAATTGCGTAGTATTCTCATGTCAAGCACAGAGTATTTTATTTATTGTTCTGTAGCCTTTATTTGAAAGGATGAAAACATAAAGGAATCTTTTTGTCAGTCTGCTCTCTGACAGTAAGCTTTTCATTACTACAATTTTCTCAGATACTTAAATGTTTCAGGTAAAAGGGCATTTATTGCTGGAGTTGCTGATGATAATGGCTATGGATGGGCAATTGCAAAGGCACTTGCTGCGGCTGGTGCTGAAATTCTTGTTGGTACATGGGTGCCGGTATGTTGATCAGACTCTTGCAGATTTCTTTGCATTGGACACTTTTACCGATCTGTTGTCTTATGTAGTATTCTTCTTTGATAGGCACTTAACATATTTGAGACAAGTCTGAGGCGTGGAAAGTTTGATGAATCACGGAAGTCTGTATTTTAGTTCTTTATTAGATTCATCATACAGATAGTTTAGCAGGTGTCTAACTTAAATGTTGATACAGGCTGCCAGATGGATCTCTTATGGATATTGTTAAAGTCTATCCACTTGATGCTGTCTACGATTCCCCTGATGATGTTCCTGAAGATGTAATGTTCCTATTTTTTTATCCCCTTTTTGCAACATGGCTTCGTAATTAACATTTTATTTCTCTATTAGGTCAAATCAAACAAAAGATATGCAGGGTCATCAAACTGGACAGTAAAGGTGTGTAGTTGGCAATCATTTTTCCATATGTATTATAGCTGCCTAGGTTCTATGCTTGCTAGAAGAAAATGCTCAAAATACAACTGCAGTGTGTTACCTGTTTCTCATAAAAGCTTTAGTGACAATAACATTGATCTCTCTTAATTTAACAGGAAGTTGTTGAATCAGTGAAGAATGATTTTGGCAGCATTGACATACTAGTGCATTCTCTTGCTAATGGCCCAGAGGTACAATCTCCCTCCATCTCGCTCTGTGTATACGTGCATGCAGTGGTGTGCTGCAGCTCTTTCTTGTGACACGACTCATTGTCTAACCATCTTAAAAATCGCCTATCTTCATTTTGTAGGTAACGAAGCCTTTGTTAGAAACATCAAGAAGAGGCTATCTTGCGGCAATTTCAGCATCCAGTTACTCCTATGTTTCATTGCTTCAGCACTTCCTTCCTATAATGAATCCCGGTAGTGCATATCTCCTATGCTATGCTGGCGCTTCTAACATTATTTCCCATGCTAAGATTAATACTGCTGTTGCTTCCTTTTTTTTCTTAAGCCAATGAATCATCGTAGTGTATTGCTTAGCTATCTATAACCTACTTCGTGTTGGTGAAACTTTTGAGTATAAAATCTATTATTCTGGTTTCACCTTTTTTGAGCTCTTCATTTATCCTTTAATAGAGAAAATGTGTTCTGAAACGCTACCTGTTAACCTTTATGTTGACACTGTTTCATGCATTTCAATATTTTGCAGGTGGTGCTAGCATCTCTCTAACATACATTGCATCTGAAAGGGCGATTCCTGGGTATAATATTCTGTTGAGGTTTTTGTGACGCAGCTAATTTCTGTGCTATGACATCTCGTGACTATTATGTTGATTTTGTTCTCTGATAGGTATGGTGGTGGCATGAGTTCTGCTAAAGCAGCTCTTGAGAGTGATACACGGGTATGGTCTTGCATAATTGTGTACTTAAATTCTTCATTTTCCCATGAATTCATGTTCGTATTTACATTTATAAACCTGTCGATGTAGGTGCTTGCTTTTGAAGCCGGCCGAAAAGGCAAAATCAGAGTTAACACCATATCAGCAGGTACTTTCATCAAGTAATACTGCTGAAGTAAAAAGAATATTAGCAGTATATATATTTTTTTGGTAAACTATTCCTCTATGCCTTGACAATTAACCTACACTTGTATCTGTAGGCCCTCTTGGGAGCCGAGCTGCTAAGGCAATTGGATTTATTGAGAAGATGATAGAGTACTCATATGTTAATGCACCATTGCAGAAGGAACTGTTGGCTGGTAAGAGTTGCCTCCTTCCTTTGTTACTTGTGACTTGCTGTTTCTTCACCCTATTTGAAAGGCGCAACCTTTTTCTTCAAATGCTCTTTTTTTTCTTACCAAATGTACTCTTGTTAAACAGATGAGGTGGGGAACACGGCTGCATTCCTGGTTTCTTCATTGGCTTCTGCCATCACTGGCTCGACTGTTTATGTTGACAATGGACTCAATACAATGGGGATTGCAATTGACAGCCCTACCATAACGTCATAGATGTGGTTGTGGTAGATAGACGACCATTCCTGCTGCATTGCGGTGTGATTCTTGAATAAAGATCTTAATTAGTTATTACTATGAGAGGTAAGGGCAGGAAAGGGACAAAATATGAAGTAACTGGTCTCTTGCGCCTTCTGTGTTGGAGACCAACATTAGAGTAATTTCCAGAATGATGGGGTACCTGGTAAATGCTATGATGTGGTTTTAAACGATTCAGAAGCAGTACAATAATTCCCTATAGTGTGTTTCTGATATTGTGTTTACTTGGCATTTTCAGCCTTTTATACTATTTTCACCGTGGTTGTGTACTCCCTAGATGAGCTATGAGCCAAGCCAAATGTTTTTCCTGTTTACATGTGGGATTACTATCAAGTACATCTATAGATAGAACTAGAGGCACCCATACATCCATATTTACCAATCTTTGAGAATAACAATAAAATTTGTGGAGCATAGATTAGACCCACCAAAGGATGTGGATCTGACAATCTTGACAACGAATGCTTGATCTATTACAAGATCTCTCTAATCATCTTCGTCTCCCTTTCTTTTGCTTTTGTGTTGGAGGCTCTTTTATCTGTTTTGGTTGTGCCATTCAGCATCGAGTGCACACTACGAAGGATGATGGCATCTTCATTTTCGCTTATATCACATTGGTGGCAAGGGGAATCGTAGAACCCAGACAAATGTGATGAGGTGAGCGTGATTCTACCGACCGCCCGTGAACACGGATGGGACAAAACAAACAACGTATTTAGGATCATCTTTTGTCAGTAACGCATAAATTGCCTGCACGGTACCCAGCTGATCATAGTACAACTAGCCAGAACCCGCGGCAATTGCCCCGGGCTAGGCAGCAGGGCCAGCAGACATGTATCTATAGGCGAGTAATTGATTGTGCGCACACCTATATATATAGCTGATCTTAAACATGCCATCTGCTGTGAACCGACGCCTGCCTACACAAGGCCAACAGGCATTCACACCAACAGGCGCCTTTCCACAGGGTGATCTCATCCTGTCCATACGTCCGTACGCATGGTTAGGGTTAGGATTAGGATTAGCAGTTAACCTCATCACCAAAGGGGTTGTCCTTTGATGAACGGTTGTCTCTCTTGGAGACACCCCTTCAGATGTATATAATCCCCTTTACAGATCAATGAAAGACAGTTCTCTCAATTTATTTGTTCCATTTACATTTCACTTTACAACACGTAATTAGTCACTTTCGCTCTACAAAACAACTGGAGAAGGAGAACGACAACAACAGAGGTGCATGCCTCTGAAACATCAACGGTAAGCACCATGGCAAAGATCAACTCAACGTCACATGTCGTTCGTGGCTTGTTCTTCGCTCTTTGCCACGTCGGCAGAGTTCGCCGTGGCCCGATCCGCCACCACGGCCACCATGGACAGCGCCACAGCGTCTTCGAGCGCCTTGCGCCTCGTGTTCGCTGCAACGTTGCCAATGGAGGCCATGGTCCTTTCGGCCGCATCTTCGACTCTGCAGTTGTCCAGTTCGTCGCCGCCAATGGAGTCCAGTTCGTCGTGACCGCCATGCTTCTCCTCCACGCGATCTTCGTCTGTAGAGCCAGCCACCATCTCCTCGCCTTAGCGCGGACGGTGCCAGCCCCAGCAACGATGCACCACGCGCTGTTGAGGCTCTAGCACGACCTGTTGTCGAAGCACCGGCGTAGCCCTCTGTGGAAGCCCCGATGCCACCCGCTCAAGTGGTGGCCGCCCCTGTCGCTACACCCACTGGAATCCCTATGGAGGAGATGTTGCCGGCACCAAATCGCCACTAGTGTGATTTCTGCAAGGAGTACACGCTAATCCCGCACACCCTAGAGTACAACTACTCACTGCCATCGCCCACACCGGTCCTGGCGACCCAAGTGGCGGCTGGCAGTGGTGATCCTGGCGGCGCCCTCACTCTGTGGATGTTTAATACCGTCGTCGCGCCGATGCTCCAGCAAGTGAAGACCGAGGACGAGGACATGGTGGCTGCCCCTGGCGTCCGCAACCTCTTCAACCCTGGCGGCACGCGCGTAGCAAGGACCGGTGTCCCGCCGTACAACTTTCTTGACGTGGCTGGCCCCGGCTCCGCCTCCGGCAGCGATGCTGCCCCTTCCTTAGCGCATCTTGAGCCCACGCGCGGACCCCTCGGCTTCTCCTTCGATGGCGACCCCGACACTGGCATCTTCGCCCGCGACACGCGCGGAGGCTGCTACCTGCATGAAGGCGATGGCCCTCCCGGGTCCTCCTCCGGCCGAGGGCACCACCACCACGGCCCCGACTCTCAGGCGCCTCCTCGGACGCGCGGTGGCCACAGTTGACCGGTGCCCTAGCCTCTGGCGCATAGGCACTTGGAACCCGGCCGGCGGATCTTGGTCTCCCAAGTGCGGAGGTGCTCAACATGGTGGTGAATGACAGCGGCTTCTACTCCCATGAGGACGGGGACTCCTCCTCGAACTGAAGACCGGCGGCAGCGGTGGCATAGTGGAGTGCGACGGCGAGGTGGTTTGCGACGGCGGCGGCTGCCTTCAGATGGCAACGGCGGTGGGTGGTTACCCTAACTACCGGCTGAGCCCCTTTTAAAGGCCCACAGGCCTGTGCCTTGCCACCCCCTCCATTTCCACTGTGCGTGCTTGCATGGACCTGCATTGGCCACAATCCAGGATGCCGATGGATTCAAGTTTGGCAAATCAAGCTATTTACTGTTTTCGTCAATTTATTTTTTAGCATTAATTCGCATAAGACTCCGTTAGTCTCTTGTAATTATGTGCTGTAAAAATAGTACTATAATGTTTAGTCGTTGACTTTAGCAATAATTGTACTTGTGATGTTTTTATCATTGTAAAATATCTTTTTAAGATATTGTTCAAAGCATTTGTCCTAGTATGTATGGTAAATCCAATAAACAATATCCTTGTTGTTATGACCTTGATCTTGCAATTTACATATTTATTTATTTATTTCGCAATCGATCATTTTATTTAAGCCCATTTAAGCTTTTTAATTTAAAGCACTACGCGCTTAAATAATGTATGCAACATTTTATGTGTATTTTCTCATCAATTGTATAACACGCATGTTCTATATTTGTTTGTTGGCCATACACAAGGTAGCACCATTATTGCTACTGTGGGATCTACACTAAGTAAACACTTAGTGAATATCCTCAACATGCATACCCAACATCACAAATTAGAACATTTGGTCTACATCTTTTCACAAAAGATGACTACCATTAATTTGCATTCCTATTAGCCATACACAAGGTAGCACCATAGTTGCTACTGCAGGATCTACACTAAGTCCACAACTTACTGACTATATCCTCAACATGCATACCCAATTCGTTTGCACATTAAACTAAGGTCTACATCAATTCTTGATGACTACCTTAAGATGTGTTTATACAACTTGCATTAATTACTAGGAATCTTCTATTAACACATACTATGCCCAATTTGAGGTCTACACCTTTGAAAGCCCTAGTTTGGTTTTGAATAATTGATGAAACGTATTTGGACTAATCCTTGCATCTAAGTGTGTGACTAGATAGGATGGTCCAATCCAAGTGATGGAGCAAGATGAAGTCCATGGTGATGGTGATGGACATGTGATGATGATGATCATGCTATAAACATGGAAAAGAAGAAAGAGAAAAACAAAATGGGCTCAAGGCAAAGTTATAATTGATAGGGCTATTTTATTTTGCCACTCAAGACACCAAGTGGGTGTGAGTGGGTTTAGGATAGATAGTCGTACTATCAAGAGGGGAGAATCTTAGTTAAAGCGTTTATCAAGTGCCACTAGGTGAAATGATTCATGCATATGCATTAAGACCTAGTGTGCTAACAATTAACCATTGGAAAGTACTTGAAAAATGCTAACACACATGCACAATGATGATACACAATGTATTTAGCACTTGGGAGCAAGGGTGAAGAGATAGAAGTTGATTTGGAGGTGAAAGGGTCAACAGGACCCTGATGGCGAGGGCAACAGGTGGTTTGTGTTGAACATATGATGGTTCTTGGATAGGAATTCTTTCTTGATCTATTGTGCTTTGGAACAAATATGCATGTGGGATGTGTATCCCTCTGCATAAGCTTTCCAAAATGTCAAAGATCATCAAAATCGGAGTTCGAAGCTAAGAATTATAGTCGTTTTAGCACTCAAGACTCTAGCTCAGGACCGGGTCCGGATCTAGGGTCTGGACCATGTTCTCTGGGTCCGGTTGTTGGGTCCAGACCATGTTTTCTGGGTCTAGTTGAGTGTTTTTACATGCATTTGGAGGGACAGTGTCGATAGAATATCGTCGATAGTCCTTCGAGGGGTATCCCACGAAGGTAGATTGATCAGCAGAGGAGCGTGAGATCAAAAACAAGAAGGCAACAGAGACACATGAGTTAGACAAGTTTAGGCCGTTAGTATGACATAATACCCTACCCTGTGGTCTGTTGGTTTGTATTAGCTATCGTATGATATGCCATGATTTTAGAGGGTGTCCCTGCCCGCCTTATATAGTCTGGGAGGTAGGGTTACAAGTCGGTTAGATCTGAGAGATAACCAGAAAGTAATAACTGATTATAGGAATCTTGGGATCATACATATCCTAATAGATCTCGTAGTATCTTCAGGATATCTTTCCGATGTCTTGTGGAAGGCACCGAGCAGAGTCGTGCCCCACAAGGCTTCTTCTTGTGGGCTAGGCCACCCCTAGGGGCGCAGCCCATCTGGTCTGCCGTGGGTATCCGGGGTCATACATCCCACAACTAGTCCCCGAGCGCCTTGTACCCGTTGTGCAACATCGTCTTGAGCTCGTCCGAGCAGGTGCGAATAACGTCGAGCAGTCAAGCTCATGGTCCAACCACCATGCTAAACTGCCGAGTAGCGTGAACCGTCACCGAGCAGTGTGAAGCATGGCCGAGCAGCATAATCTATCACCGAGCAGCATGACCTATCGCCGAGCATCGTGAACCATCATCGAGCAGAGTGACCCAAGTACGGCTTGCCATAAGGGTGTAAGGAGCTCAAGTTTAGAATCGAAAAATTTCTCCACAGTGGACCAAGTGTGCCCACTTAGAGTTCGAACAAAGTTGTAGGAGTCAATCTTCCTCTATAGGCATGCAGTCTTCGAGAAAAAATCCCACACACTCACCGCGAGGTGAAGTGTGCCCACTTAGTCTTCGAGCCTGATAGCAGATGATGTAGTCATGTGGTGCTAGGGTTAGAAACTTGAAGAATAGTAGAAAACTGGCCGAGCAGGCAGCCAGTCCCTGGGTGTGGCCCAAAAAGAGACAAAGCACATTCACCGCAAGGTGAAGTGTGCCCACTTAGTCCCTAAGCCTGACAGTAGGTGACGCAGTCACGTGGTGCTAGGGTCAGAAATAGAGAAACAATCAAAGACCAACGGAGTAGGCCGCTAGTCCCCAAGCTGCAGGTGGAGTTATCGGAGAAATCAAACCGTGGAGAAAAAATTGGAGTAACGGCTGTACAGTGTCAGTTACTGAGCCTCGATAAATGGCGGAGAAGTCAGCGATATTTTGGCGAGGAGCAACTGAAGGTAGCGATAAATGAGCGCCATGGGCTGTGGTTGCGCAGAAGCCTAGGTAACGGCCCATTTGCCGCATAGGAGAAATCAAAGCAGCGCAGATCATGAGAACGGTTCCCAAAAAACCCTTGAATGCGGAATGGTGGGGAAAATCCTATATAATAGTGCCACCGCAGACCCCGTTCCCACCTTTTCCACTTCATCTTCCTCCTCATCTCTCGTGCCGCTGAATTCGCAACCACATTTGCCTCCGTCGCTGAAACCTAACCAGATCTGAGAGATGGCGCCGAAGAGAGGAGCTACGAAATCGAAGAAGACAAGTCCCAAGAAGGCGGACGCCGTGGCCTGACGCAACGAGGAGTGGGTGCCATCACAAACAGGAGAAGCTGAGCTAAACTGATTGGTGAAAGCCGGCGTTCTCCCCGACCGTGCGACCGACGGATGGCGGCCAGCTCTCGGTGAGTCCTTTCCCACACCTCACACTGATGAAGCAGCGGTATTCAAAGACTATTTCTGGTGTGGGTTAGGGTTTCCTGTTCACCCATTTCTGAGGGATCTGTTGGAGCTCTGGGGGGTTACTCTGTGCAATCTCCACCCCAACACTATTTTACACATCTCAATCTTCATCCACTTTTGTGAGGCATACCTCGGAATCCTACCCCACTTCAATCTTTCCCATACCTATTCTGGCTAAAGAAGAGAGGCGACGCTGGTTCCAAGGTGGTTGGCGGGGTGTATCTCTAGCTTTGGGATGGGATGGTGAGTGAATACCTTACCATACTGCTGAACACGTTGCTGATGGTGTGGAACACCAGATGGTTCTACATGAAACAAAGCCACCCAGTGGTTCGTTGTAATGCCGACCACATCCCAGAAAGCCAGAGGAGTTGGTCAGAGCTACCGAGCAGCGACAACATGGAACAAGTGAATGAACTCCTCGGCTTGATATAGGGCATGAAGACCAATGGCAGATTGGTGGCGGCGAGTTTCATAGTGCGCCGCATACAACCCTGTAAAGAGAGGGCGCACCTAGGCTTTGAATTCAAAGGGGAGACCGACGGTACCTAAGAGAGGCTAGAAATACTGTCCAGGAATGACGTCGAAGAGCGGACTGCTGAGCTATTCACGCTGCTAGCCTCCTTCAGGTTATCAGGGTGCACAAAGCCCTTCAATTGCAAGAATATGCCTCCTCATGTGCATATCCCAACTATGTGTTTCTGAGAAGTATTTTTTTATATGTTGTCATTTGCCGAGCAATAAACTGATCCTACTCATGTGAAGATCCATTCATAGGATAGGGTAGTGTATTTCTCGGGTGTGCCGAGAAAGGATTGGCCACCGTTAGTGGATGTACGATGATCAGTTCAACCTGAAGAAAGCTCCATTGTCGTCTCCTCGGAGTCCGAAGGTATGGATACTGGTCAGATGGAGAGTCCTCCCTTGGTGTCGGCGAAAACCCGGGGGAAGAGGCCGGCGGCAGATGAGCTAGCCCAGAAGAAGAGGAAAACAGCAGCGACTGCTCCACATAAACTAGGCGGCATCTCTCTAGATGATGACCAGACCAATCGAACATGAAGAACCATGGTGTTCGATTGGTCTAACAACGATGAGATTCTCATGAACCCTCCCCCGAGCACGAAAGGGCCTCCACATAACCCACACGTGGAGGAACAAACCAGGGTCGACGAAGAAGTCTATGAAGCTTCGATAAGGAGAGTCCTCGAGCAACGAGCGGAGGGAATTGCTGCGCAATAGACGTTGGAAATCCCCACAGGGCGGGCAACGGAGGTCCCCGAGCAACAAACGGAACCAGCCCCGGAGCAGCAGGCGGAACCAAGGCCGACCAAGGAAGAGCCAAGAATCCCCCGCCGAGCACAGGAGTCGATCCCGCTGCTGCGCCTAGAGGCTTAGGCCGGCACCGTCGATTCAAGAAATTGAACCATCAGACCAAACCGTAAGTGTCCTTGTGCTAACGTTACTTTGTTGTATTTCCCTTACTTCTGTTGTGACTGAATAACTGATTTGGTATAGTGCAAAGCCAACAACTGATCTAGCCCTGCCCGCTCAGACTGAGCAGCAAACAGAAACTGGCCCTAGAGCGGTGGAGATGCTAGTAGACCACACCCTAGAGTCCCCGAGTGCTCAAGAGCATGTGGGGGAGCCAATTGCTACCCCTGGTGGGCTTGATGGTGGCGGGCGACTGTCTACAACGGTGAACGAGTTGATGACAGCACCTTCGGCAATGGTGGAATCGAGAGCGGACAAGCTTTCAGGTGCTGAAGGAGCAGACGGCAGTCCCCGATGCCTCGGAGGGCATGGCCTGGACCTGCTATCCGACCACCGAGCCCCCAGGTGGTGTCCCCGGCTACAACGGAGGAGGATGAGGTGGAGGAGATCATGCGTGATGAACCTCAACCCCAAGCAGTCTGGATCCTCCACAAGCGCGGCGATGAAATAGTGATTGTCAAAGAGGAGGACACCACCAAGGAGTTCAGGAGACTAGAGACTGCCCTTAACGGTGTGATGAAATAGATCAAGGTGAACACTTTGTCTGGAAAGGTCTGGGTTGTTTATTGGAATTGGCTAACGATACTGTCATCGTGCATTTTGCAGGAAATATCTCGTGTTGCTGAGTAGCATCGCTAGCTGATAAAGCGAATGGAGCCCCTTGCTGAGGAGAACAAAAAACTCAAAGAGGTCAGGAACCTCTTGGAGAAGAATATCCAGAGGGCCCATCGCGAATGAGACCTTGCGGAGTCGAACGTGCGGGACCTAGAATACCAGAAGGGGGTCCTGACCGAAAAGCTGGCGGCTATGTCCGAGCAGATGCGTAGCCAGTCCGAGCAGATGGCCGCTATCTCCGACCAACTAAAAAGTACTTCCGAACAGCTGGAGAGGAAAACCGAACAACTTAACAGTGTATCCAAACAGAAAGCAGGTATGGTACATCAACGAATGTAGTTTTGTATTGCCGAACAGCCGCAATTTTGTTGACAACTGTTGTGTTTGTAGAGCAAGATGTTGAGCTTGGCCAGATGCGCCAGGCCGTCGACCAACTTCGCTAGGAGAAGGCAAAGGAAACAGAGCGGGCGAACAAACTTGCTGAGGAGCTGAAAGCTAAATTCCTTCTTGTCGGAATTACTGTTGAAGTAGCTTCCTTGTATAATGGATCATTGTAACGCTTGCAGGCTATCGTCATAAAGCCAAAGCACAGTTCGACGTGCTGGTGCAGGAGGCCAAGGTCCAAAAGGAGAACTTCGATGCTATAATCGCTGCAATTAAGCTGGTGCTTGACTGCGTCGATCTGGAACCGGCCACTCAGCATGACGATAGGCGTCAACGTCCTGACACCATAATCCAGAGGTGCAAGGCAGCATGGGAGAACTTTAAGACCTTCAACCGCGATGCCATTATGACCGTTGCTACCCATGTCCTTGCAGTTGTTTGGTCCCATTACCCGACCATCGACCTACAGTCGATACAGGGTGGGTTCGCCGAAGGACTGGACGACGTGGGGACACAGCAGCTGGAGGACGCAGCGAAGATGCTGGCCAGTGACATAGACCTGTTTGGTGAGATGGATGGTAACGATGAAGCTCAGTAATCTGCTCAGAGATTATCATCTGTAAAAGCTTAACAGTGTGATTAGAACGCGCAAAAGCGCAAGAAACAATTATTCATTGAATAAATGTTATAAGGTGCATGTATATGCAATATATGCAGTTTGCTTGTAGTTCAGCGAAAAATCTTTGTAGCTTCAAACCTGACATGATTATGCATAGTTTAAATAACGTCCGAACAGTTGGTCTGCTACTGGCCTTGGCCAGTCCATAGCCCATAATGTCGAGCGCAGAGCCCGTGCACGTGTAGGAGTAACAGACGTGATCCAGGAACCGCAGCCAACCACCCAAGACGCAGAGCGCAGAGCCCATGGCATGTGTAGGGAAAAATCAGTGACTGGGTCTTTTCCATAAAAAACAACACGGAACGTGTGTTGCTCGGCGGTTGTTATACGAACTTGGAGATAAAGGCAACATAAGCGGCGTTCGAGCAATGTATTCTATGTTGAACTCTCGGCCTTGGCTGACCTATAGTCCATAACATCGAGCGCGGAGACTGTAGACATGTAGGACAAATAGGTGTGACTAAGGGACCATAGTCGACCACCCATAACACAGAGCGCAGAGCCTGTAGCACGTGTTGGGAGAGATCGGAGACTGGGTCATCTCTAAAGAGAACAGAAAAGAAAGGATGTTGCTCTTCGATCAAGAAAAATGTTTAGCGATTTGGAGAAAACGTGCTCGGTGATTTGGAGAAATCATGTTCGGTGATTTGGAGAAATCGTGTTCGGCGATTAAGAGAAATCATGTTCGGCGATTTGGAGAAATCGTGTTCGGCGGTCGTCTCTAAAGAGAACAGAAAAGAAAGGATGTTGCTCTTCGATCAAGAAAAATGTTTAGCGATTTGGAGAAAACGTGCTCGGTGATTTGGAGAAATCGTGTTCGGTGATTTGGAGAAATCGTGTTCGGCCATTAAGAGAAATCGTGTTCGGCGATTTGGAGAAATCGTGTTCGGCGATTTTGAGAAATCATGTTCGGCGATTTGGAGAAATTGTGTTCGGCGATTTTGGAGGTATCGTGTTCGGCGCAGTTACGATGATTACGCATCGGAGTTCGTCATGAAGTAGCATAGAGCTCGGCGACCACAAGTGGGTGTTAAACCACAATAGAGACAAAATGGAGACAAGTTATGGAGACCAAAACTTTACTAAATATAAAATTGTAGAGTACATATTTGTAGTGTTTCAAGGATAGAAACGTATAAGGTGTTCGATGTGCCACGAGTTGGGAACATCGACTCCTTCTAAATCACTTAGGCGATAAGATCCTGGTCGAGTAACCTCTTTGACGACATAAGGCCCTTCCCAAGGGGAAGAGAGCTTGTGCAACCCGTCAGTTTTTTGTTTTCTGCGGAGAACGAGATCGCCGACAGCAAATAAATGACCTTTGATGTTTCGGTTGTAGTACCTCTGCAAGCCTTCTAGATATTTAGCTGTACGAACAGAGGTGATTAGGCGTTCTTCCTCGGCCCTGTCGACGTCCTCAGACCGAACAGCCTCGGCCTGCTCTTCATTATAGTTTTCCACTCTGGGTGCTCAGAAAGTAATGTCTGCTGGTAGTATGGCTTCTGAGCCGTAGACCAGAAAGTATGGAGTCACACCGGTGTTGCGACTAGCTTGAGTACGCAGTCCCCAGACTATAGCTGGAAGCTTCTTGAGCCATCTGCCCGGATGCTTTTCTTCTTTCTGATACAGGCATTTTTTGAGGGCATCAAGGATCATACCGTTTGCCTGTTTGACCTGGCCGTTGGCTCTCGGATGAGCAATAGAAACATATTTGATGGAGATGCAACGGTCTTTGCAGAAGTCCCAGAAGTGATGGCCAGTAAACGTAGTTCTGAGATCAGTGATGATGCTGTTTGGTAGACCAAATCTGTGGATGATATCTTCGAAGAGCTCAACTGCCTTCTTTGCAGTAGCCGAGACGAGTGGTTTATATTCAATCCACTTAGAGAACTTGTCAATGGCGACATATACATACCGGAAACCACCTGGTGCTGGCTTGAAAGGCCCGATCATGTCTAGTCCCCAGCATGCGAAGGGCCAGGAAGCTGGGATGGTTTGCAGCTCTTGCACTGGCACATGGATTTGCTTAGCAAAGAATTGGCACCCTTCACAACGTTGAACAAGGTCTTCTGCATCAGTGATGGTTGTGGGCCAATAAAAACTAGATCGGAAAGCCTTGCCAACTAGTGTTCTCGAGGCCGCATGGTTGCCATAGGAACCAGAGTGAATTTTGAGAAGTAGCTTTACTCCCTCCTTTTAGGTGATGCATTTCTACAGTATCCCTTCCTTGGCACTTTTCCTCATCAAGCTGCCATCCACCAACATGTAAAGCTTGCTTCGATGAACTAGGCATTCAGTTTTAGTCTTGTTTGTGGGTACCTCGGTGCTGGTGAGGTACTTGATGAATTGGTCCCTCTAATCGGTGACCAGCGAAGGTACCGCAAGTACCAACTGCTCGGCAAGGGGAACCTCTTCGACTTCCTTATCTTCTTTGATGGATGGCACCGGGAGATCTTGAACGAAGACCCTCGGCGGGATCACGGCATGAGAAGAACCCAGCTTTGATAAGTGGTCGGCGAGTTGATTTTGGTCACGTACCACATGGTGATACTCGATGCCGTAGAATTTTCCTTCAAGCTTTCTAATTTCAGCGCAGTAAGCATCCATCTTATTGCTGGAACAGGACTAGTCCTTATTGAGCTAGTTGATAACCAGCGCAGAGTCCCCATACACCATGAGGCATTTGACGCCGAGCTCTACAGCTATACGAAGACCATGGAGACACGCTTCGTATTCCATGGCATTATTGGAGGCCAAGAAGTGTATCTGAAGAACATAACATAGCTTATCCTTGGTCAGTGTAATGAATAGAATGCCTGCACTAGCACCGTTGATGTTAAGGGCGCCATTGAAGTACATCACCCAGTGTTCAGGGCAAGCAACAGCGATGGGCTCTTGGATCTCAGTCCATTCAGTGACGAATTCAGCGAGCGCCTATGACTTAATGGTAGGTCTGCTTCTAAATTTGATGGAATAGGTGCCAAGCTCAATAGCCCATTTAATGATGCGGCCATTGGCCTCTTTGTTGTAGAGAATGTCCCCTAGAGGGAACTCAGTGACCATGGCGATCTTGTAGTATTCGAAGTAGTGTCATAGTTTGCGCGACGTAATAAGAATGGCGTATAACAGCTTTTGTACCTGAGGGTAACGAGTTTTGGGCTCATTAAGTACCTCGCTAATGAAGTAAACCAGACATTGTACTTTATAAGCATGCTCGGCGTCTTCGCGTTCGATGACAATAGCTATGCTCATGACGCGAGAAGTGGCAGCGATGTATATTAGCAGAGTCTCATCTGGCCTTGGCGCTGTCATGATCGGTGACTTTGTTAAGAACAACTTGAGCTGCTCGAAAGCTGAGTCTGCCTCCTCTGACCAGGAAAAGCGCTCGGAGGCCTTGAGGAGCTTGAAGAAAGGTAGCCCTTTTTCACCAAGGCATGATATGAAGCAGCTTAAAGCAGCCATGCAACCTGTAAGCTTCTGTATATCCTTGACGCATGTTGGCTGTTTCATATTGGTGATGGCGAAGACTTTGTCAGGATTAGGCTCGATTCCTCGAGCGCTGACGATGTAGCCTAGCAGTATACCGGATGGAACTCCAAAGATGCACTTTGAAGGGTTCAGCTTCCATCGGTACTTGTTCAGGTTGGCAAAGGTTTCTTCGAGGTCGGCGATAAGGTTGTTGGCTGTCTTGGTCTTGATGACCACATCATCGATGTAGGCTTCGATGTTGCGGCCGATTTGTTGGTCGAGGCACATCTAGATGGCCTTTTGATAGGTAGCCCCGACGTTCTTAAGTCCAAAGGACATAGTTTTGTAGCAGTATGCACCGAAAGGCATAATGAACGATGTCTTGATCTGGTCTTCTTCCTTGAGGGAGATCTGATGATAGCTAGAGTAATAGTCAAGGAAGGAGAGTAGTTCGCAGCTGGTGGTAGAGTCTACAACCTCGTCTATCTAAGGCAAGCCAAAGGGGTCTTTAGGGCAGTGTTTGTTAAGATCAGTATAATCAACACACATTCTCCATTCTTTATTCTTTTTTCGAACAAGAACAGGGTTTGCTAACCAATCTGGATGATACACTTCTTTTATAAACCCGGCAGCTAAGAGCTATTTTATTTCTACCCTAATAGCCTCCTTCTTGTCTAGCGTGAATCGGCAGAGTTTCTGCTTGATCGGTTTGGCGGTCGGCGAGACATTCAAGGAGTGCTCGATCTTCTCCCGTGGTACCCCCGGCATGTCTGCAGGTTTCTAAGCAAACACATCGGCGTTGGCACATAGGAAGGAGATGAGCACGCTTTCCTATTTGGGGTCAAGGTGAGCCCCAATCTTCACGGTCTTGGAGGCGTCATTGAGGCCGAGGGCGACCACCTTGATTTCCTTGGACTTGGCGAAGGCATAGGGAAGCTCTAGCTCTGGAATCTCCATGTCATCGGTGGGTGCTATCTTGGCTTTGGTGACCACGCTAGCCATCTGGATGGAGAGGTCGGTGGCTTCGGTGAGAGCGAGACTCTCTGTCTCGTAGGCGTAGGCAACGGAGAGGTTGGCCCATAGAGCTAGGACTCCTGTAGGCGAGGGCATCTTCAACACCAGATACGCATAGTGCAGTATGGCCATGAACTTGGCCAGAGCTGGCCGACCAAGTATGGCATGGTAGGCGGTGTCAAAGTCAGCGACGTAGAAGTTGATATGCTCGACATGGTAGTTGCTTGCCGTGCCAAACTGTACTGGTAGGTTGATCTCTCCAAGTGGTCTGGATGCCCTTCTAGGTACCACACCCCAGAAGAAGGAGTCCGAGGGTGTGAGAACTGATATCGCGAGGCCCAACTCCCTTAGGGCCCCGGCGAAGAGTAGTTTCAAAGCACTACCACCGTCAACAAGGACTTTTCTGAAGAGCACCTTCTAGATGCTTGCATCGAGGACGAGGGGGAAACGCCCTGTGTAGGGTATGTCTGCCCACTGGTCGGCCCTACTAAAGGTGATGGGGACCTCAGACCATGGGCGATAGCTAGGGTCGGTGGTGGTTTCCTCTGAAGTAATGGCAAGCACTTGTCGGGTGGCGAGCTTCTGTTCCCTTCTACTCTCAGTGGAGGCGAGGCCCCCGAAGATGGTGGTGACCACCTTATCGTGGTCCTAAAAGGCGTTGTTGTTGCCCCTAGGTGGTCGGCAACCTCTGGCTCCATCGTTGGTGTCGTCATCGAGCCTCTTGTCCTAGAACTCCCTAGCTAGACCAATGCAGTCCTTCATCTTGTGCTTGGCATTCTTGTGAAGAGGGCACGGGCCGTCGAGGATCTTTTGGTACTGTTCGTCATAGTTATGCTTGGCGCGAGGCTGACTAACGGCGGTGACGATGTGTTCTGGCTAGCGGCGGCGATTTTGGCCAGGCCTGTGTCCTCCTGTTCGATCATGGCCGCTATCGTGATGGTAGCTGTGGTCATCGGGGCAGCGGTCGTTGTGACGTCGGTCATCGGGGTGATCATCATAGCGATGAGGTGGGCGCTGAGTGCCTGCATCCTTGTTGAAGCGCACCTCGGCTTCCTCGGCATCGGCGTACTGGTTGGTGGTAGTTATCATTTCGCCGATACCGATGGGTGGCTTGCGGTTGAGTTTGGAGCGGAGCTCACTATGGTGGAGTCCTCGGATGAAGGTGGTGATGACTTAAGCTTCCGTGAGGTTGGGAATAGAGTTCCTCATCTCGGAGAAATGCTAGATGTAACTGCGGAGGAGCTCAGATGGCTTCTGGTTGATGCGGCTGAGATCATGCTTCATGTCGGGTCGAGTATATGTGGCCATATAGTTGTCAGCGAAGACTTTCTTTAGCTCTTCCCATGACCCAATGGAGTCCAGCGCAAGGCTGGTGAACCAGCTCATGGTGGGTGGTGTGAGCATGATTGGGGAGATAATTTGCCATGACACTAGTGTCTCCTCTAGCGGCGTGGATAGCAGTGGCATAAGCCTACAGCCACTGAGTCGGGTTCATTCTTCCTTCATAGGGCTTGACCCTAGTGATCTTAAAACCATGGGGCCACCGAAGCGTTCGGAGTGCCCTTGTGAAAGCTAGAGGCCCCTTAGGGTTGTTGACACCGTCGTCTATGGCATTGCGGTCAGGGACAGGCTCGAGGGCTGAGTCCGGGTTGCCGTACTCCTTTTCATAATCCTGGCGGCGATGCACTTCGTCTTCATGGCGACCAAAGCGATGTTGCTCGATATGCCGTCACGCATCCCAGAGGTTGCTAAGATGTACTCTAGCATCCTGTTTGACCTCCTGGTCATGCTGGCGATGGTGTTCAGTGCGATGCCCCTTGGGTCCCCCCTAGAGAGGTAGCGGCTGGTCGGCGAAATGGCTTTGACTGGCGCGGCGATTGGATCTCGGCACAGCGAGCACAAAGGTCTCTAATCCTCGCGAATCTCATTGACCTGATAGTGAGCCGCTTTAAGCATGGTGGCGATCTTGGTGAGCTCAGGCGTTTGAGGGAAACGAGCGAGCTCATTGGTGGCTACTGCCAAATTGGCACTTGGCATCTTGAAGACATCGTGGCCGTCGACAGTGGAGAAATTCTTCATCGAGGTCATGGTGGAGTGGGAGCAGTCTTCCCTGAGAATCGAGCCGATTATTCTGAGCAGCCTCGGCCCTCGCGATGGCTGCCTCATTTGCTCGCTGCTGCGTGTGGTTAACATTTTAGTTCTCCCGAGCAACGCGCTCCTCCTCGGTTTCGCCGTTCTGAGGTGGGCTATCGATGCTAACGTTGAAGATCACACCACCCCTGAAGGGTGGGAGGAGAAATTGATCGGAGAAGGTTTTGGCAAGGGTCTCCATAGAGTCCTAAGACTCAGAGCCTAGAGTTTCTTCCGAGATCGTCTGGAGGGGCACCCCGGGGCTTCGGCCTAAGTGTAGCGTGTTGACGGCTGGCAGAAGCTAGATGGCAACCTATTCGGCAAGAAGACGGGTGGAGTCCACCTAGGTCGGCCGAGTTTGCCTCTTAGGGCATGTTGGTAAGTGGCGGCGGTGTTGGTGAATCCAAAGGGTAGGGCCATAACCCTTGCGGACTCCTGGGCAGCCTCCGATAGATCTGGATTGGAGGGTGGTTAGTGCTGAACCAGAGTGTCCAGAGCCAATTCGGCGATGGAGAGATAGTCGGCGAGCTTTAGTTTAACTCGATCGATGGACTCGATCAGATCGTCGTTGAGGATCTACCTCCTCTGGTAGCGAGGAAGCGGACGACGAGTCATCACCGAAGGAGACCTCAAAATCGACTCCGAGATTGGATCTGTAATTACAGGTGTCGGGGTGGTCGGCGTAGAACTGATCTGCCCCGGCTCAAGGAGTTCTCCGACTCTGTCCACATTGATGACCCATGAGATGGATTCGACCATGAAGATCTGGCTGGGCTGCCAAAGGGATGAATAGCCTGCGGAAAAAACATCTTGTTCGACAAGAAAATAGCACGCACACCCCTACCTGGCGCGCCAACTGTCGATAGTATATCGTCGATAGTCCTCCGAGGGGTATCCCATGAAGGTAGATTGATCGGCAGAGGAGTGTGAGATCAAGAACAAGAAGGCAACAGAGACACATGAGTTAGACAGGTTCAGGCTGTCAGTATGACGTAATACCCTACTCCTATAGTCTGTTGGTTTGTATTAGCTATCGTATGATATGCCATGATTTTAGAGGGGGCCCCTGTCCACCTTATATAGTCCGGGAGGCAGGGTTACAAGTTGGTTAGATCTGAGAGATAACCAGAAAGTAATAACTGATTACAGGAATCTTGGAATCATACATATCCTAATAGATCTCCTAGTATCTTTAGGATATCTTCCCGATGTCTTGCGGAAGGTGCCGAGCAGAGTCGTGCCCTGCAAGGCTTCTTCTTGTGGGCTGGGCCACCCCTAGGGGCTCAGCCCATGTGATCTGCCGTGGGTATCTAGGGTCATACACCCCATAGACAGGACCATGAGATGGTTCGGTTATTGGCTCCAGACCGGGTTCGGAGGGAAAAAACCCTCTTTGGAACATCTCTAGATTGAATATTTTCCCTAGAAGATCTCTAGATTGAATAGGATCGAGGGGCTCGATGGTCATGTTGCTCAGTCTAGTTCTAGGGTCCGGTACTACGCAGTTTGACACGTTTTTTAGTGATCATTGAGATCTAACAAGCGCGTTTGAACTAGTGGAGACATGGCAAGATCCAGGGGTCCGAACCTTGACTATAGATGGTCTAGAACCATCACTACTATAGATTGATATTTCACTATTGCCACTTTCACTGCCATAGCGATAGAAGTGATGATGTCATACTTCCATCGCTGGTTGGACCGATAGCGAGCCCTCTTGAGGAAGGAAACCGACAGTTGAAACTTCTACCATCGACGGGTTAACAATAGATGCGGCAGTGGTATTTTCTCAGTCATATGAAAAGTTGAGCCAACTGGGAAACATGTTATGGCCGCTGGCCCTCCACTACTGTTTGGTCTTTTAGTGGTAAAGTTAGCGTGAGTTATTTCCCAACTACCCACAACACAGTTGCATCACAATTACTTGTACTTCTCCATCTTCAAGGTTGGTCGATTTAACCAGGGTCTGGATGCACCTCTTGAGCTCAATCCACACACTCTTGAATCCACAAACTCGTGAGCTACTGTATCTTTCCTCATTGCCCAGAAGTGCTTTGTCTTCATCCTTGCACCTCTCACTATGTGCAATATAGAGATAAAGCACCTCACAGGGTGTTTAGAGAAGGCATTCAAGATTGGGTGCTTTAGATTCCATAACCTTGCTGCCCCATAGCATCGCGATGCAGATCTACATCCCTTGACGCTAAGAGGTAGTAAGATTATGGAATATAAAGAACCTCACTGAGGTAGTAAGATTATGGAATATAAAGATTATGGAATATAAAGAACCTCACTGAGATGCAGGTGCAAGTTTTACGAGGTGCTCCTTCTCCATCCTTGGCGAGGTGCTGCCGCTGAATAGGAGCTTGACCTTGACCATTGTAGATCTTCTTGCAAATCTTGTGTTAACAGAAGATCTGTAATCATCTAGTTCTCTCCTATTCAGGGGACCCATACTCGATTGGGGGTGCTTCAAGTTTGCACGGTGCTCGTTCAGTCGTTCTTCAAGATTGGGTGCTTATATTCCATCTTGCAGGTCTCATGGTCAGGATGGAAGGTAGAGCACCTCACTGAGGGTGTAGTTTTGTGATGTGCTGTGTCATTCTTTAGATTCCATGATCTTTGTACCTTGGAGGATCGAGATGTAGATCTGCTCATTTGTGTGCAAACCGCCATATGATACGGATCTATTATCATGTAGACCTCAATGGAAAATATGTAAAGCAGTACTATACCCAAGTATTTGGGTCCATGCTTGATAGCCGAGTTTCATCGGCTCAAAATATAGCTGACACCTAGAGTATCACCTTTAGAACAAAAAATAACAATAAAAGACATAGGATAAAAAATGACATTCAAACAGTAGATTCTTTACTTATAAGACCCTAGATATAATCTATGGTCTTGAGATAACATTGTTTACAACATCTTATGCATGTATGATCACTGTGATAGCCTTAGCAGCATCAGTGAAGTCTCCAATCAGGTCCTCTTAACCTTCTAGCCAATTAGTGTTCAGAAAACCAGGTTCCAGGTGATGGAGCTTGTGCCCGAAATGTAGTTGCATTGTAGCCAGAGTGGCACCGGCACCATAGTGGATCCCATGAGTTGCCATTTCTCTAGCATGAACTGGGATATCCTATAGGCGATCTTCAAGAGAAACTCCCCTGGCGTTGACTGCTGCAACTATGCCTTGTGCTACCCAATCGGAGGATCTCATGGCGACTCTCTAGGTCAATCTCCCGATGACGAGCCTCCTCAATCTCCTGACAAGAAGCAACCAGCTGTTCCTCAAGATCTAATGAAAATGAAGGGTTATCGAATAAAGTCATGAATATAAAAGGAAAGACTCTTCAAAGAAAATTTACCTATTGCCCTAGCATGAGCTTCATCAGCCCTCATCTGAGCAACATTGGTCTCTTCTTTAGATGCAGAGAGGGTTATTTTAACGGCATTGAGACATAGCTCGAGCCGACCTACCTCACGCGTCGCTTCATAATACAAGTTTTCGGCCTCCCTCCTTTCACAGATAAGATTCTAGACATCCTAACCATCATATGACTCGGAGTCGGAGGATGAAGATGAAGATACCATGGACCCAACAAGATGTGCTTTGATAGCACGCACAATCGATTGTTGTCCAACCTCTACTAGAGTTGGCCGATGTACCACAGCATGAGAGGTAGCCCAGCATATTCAAAGGATTAATGCAAGGCAGCCGTAGAGATAAGAAATCATTCCCTCTCACCCTTGGCAATGAAGAGGGACATGAAGGCATGGAGGTGGATCCATGGCTTCTAGAGTTTCCTCCCTTGGACACTTGCCATGAGCCATTGTTTATAAGAAGTCTGGAAGGAGAAAACGAAGAAGAAAAGATATGTGTCACAACACAACAAATGAACACAAGTAGTATTCCATCTACTTCACCTTGACTCCAAATTTATAGCCCCAGGGGACCTCTATAGTGGGTTCATCAAGTTATGCATGAGATTGGGGGGCATGTGTTTGCACCGAAATTTGTTAAGATGCACAGGAAGCCCAAAACTCAGTGAAGCGTGCGTGAGTGTTGAATGTCATCCCAACTTTCAACATAGTCCCCACCACTTGTTACATCGGGAACCGTCGTATACCTCATCGTGCTCCCTAGATCACGCATCTTAACTACATTGAGTCTGGGTGCATCTTGAAGGTGAGTGTTGAATGTCCCAACTTCCAACACTATTTATTATGGGGTCAGAACCACGACAAGCATAGTTGTTCGAGGCGGTGTTAGAGTACGTGTCTTTGGTGGCTTGGGTGGATTCAAGAACATAAGAATCACAGAGAGGACGCAATGGTTTATCCTAGTTTGGGCCAATCGATGCCCTATGTCTAGCAGCTGATGATCCTTATACTCAAGAGCACCCAAAATTGGGGGGTTACAACAAAGTGTAAAGAGAGGTTTGGTAGGGGGTTAGCTCGGTGCCAATCCTAAGGTTGCCTCACCAGCAGTTGAGCCTTCCCCTCATCGGAGAGGAGGAAGATGGCGGGATGCGGTGGAGGGGCTCTTCATGCCCCTCTCTGGGTTGCCCTTGCTCTCGATGCTGAGCAGGAGCAGCTAGAATGAGGAATGGAATGATCTGTCTTGGATCATCCCCCTACCTCTAGGTCTGACCTTATCCTTTATATAATGAGATAGGTTAGGTACATGGTAGTTTAGGGAGATGAGTCTATAGTCTACATGCGTCAGAGTCTAGGAGGGTCTTACAGCAGGCGTTCTGTGGACCATGGCGATGTCATGGAGCCAAAGAAGCCTTGGGCATTGTCCGGCTGCTCTGTTCTGACACTTTGTAGTCAAGCGGTGTCGGGTTGGACCTGCCTCCCCTAGGTGGACCTTTTGGAGTCTTCTTGGAGGCAAAGGAAGTCGGTTCTAGGGGATGACGTGTAGGCTCGGGAGCCGCCCAACCCCTGGAGGCCACGGTGCGTGACCCTATCGTGGAAGTGGATGGCAAGGCCATGCCTAGGGCGTAGCAGTCTTGGATCCCTGGAGCCTCGATGGCTCGAGGCTTGTCTTCTTGCACTTGAGCCATGGCTGGCGTCGTAAGCCGGGCAGGAGCCATGGCCCAAGCTCAGGCATGTTGTCGATCGGGAGCCTAAAGCCTAGGCAAGCCCCTAGGCCCTGTGTGGGGGCTGTGCCATGCCCAAGCTTAGCTAGGTTTCTTGGTCGAAGGGTGCATGCGAGCCTACCCTATGGGTATAGCCCCCGAGCCCTCGGGCGATCCTAGAGGGGTCGGTCAGGGGGTCTCTTCGGTCGGGAACCATTGATCTCGAGGCTTAACATACCTATATGTTAGGACCTCGTCAGGAGCCCTCGAGCCCTTCGTGGCCTCACTTGGTCGATTCGTGATGGCGATGAAGGGCTAAATTCGATCTTCTAGTGACCGAACTAGCAATGGCGCAGACGGTTTGTAACACCCTCGGTGTTACATTGTACAACTTTTTGCTAAAACACTACATGAACATTTTACTTGTGTGTACATGTATGTAATATAGGGTATAAATCAATATATGGAACTTGAAACGTTCATTTGAACCATGAAATGAATGTTACATTGCATGTCATGTTGTATCACTTGGTGTTCTAAATGAATTTTTATTAAACAAAAAGGCTATAGAACGCACATGAGAAACTTGGATAAAGTTCATAGTACAAGCTTTGTAAGTGACGGTGAAATACTCGTGGTCGAGAATAGGATTCGCTAGCTAGTGTATCGAATGGCTTGGAAATCAAATTTGACGCAAATCCGATCGTGTTTTGGTTGAAGTTCCTAGGTCGAGAAACGGGTCGATGAAGCCGTGTTCGACAATTTGTGTAGAATGATCGGGTTAGGTAGTGGCATGGTTTTAGGGTTTCCTTTAGTAGCCTGATATACTAGCTAGAGCATAAAATAGGTGGTGTAGCTACTAGATCATCGAGTTGGATTTTTGGAATAGCTTTAAAAAGCGTGCAAGACACGTTTTTGTATTGGTGCTAGCGTCTGGCCGCGGTCCCCATGGTGTGGCCGGCGTCGCCGCATGCATCACGCGCGCGCTAGGTCCCATGGGCCCCCGGTCGCTCTGTGTTATGTTCGGCGCTGCTGTGCGGCTACTGCTTCCGTTGATGTTTTGGCCGCACGCGTGTGGGCTTGCCCTCGCTTTCACGTTTGTGCACGAGGCCACGCCAAGTTTCCCGTTATGTCGTCTGGAAGGTCGTTGGCCGGCCGAGCCATGCCAAGGCCAAACCACTGAGCTGGCCCATCCTTGTTACCACGCACATGTTTGGAGGACAGGATGGGAGCACAGCTTCGTGCCTAACCCACCACTGTGCGGTAGTACGATGTCGGGGCATCGATTCAAGTTTTTGCCATCACCGACCGCCATAAGTTCCGAAGTTCCCAACGACGTCGCCCAAGCAATTGGCCATACATACTCCACATCCTTCCAATTAACCGTGCACACATCGAGCTCGCGTTCGTCCTATGGTGAGGTTGTGCAGGGCATCATCCTGCGGTGAGGTTGTGCGAGGCGTTACCCTCGTGGCTTTGGGCGACCTCCAGCACTGGGCTTGGCGGGGTCAACCGGCTCATCCGCACCCTTGCGCCCTTCTGCGCTGAGCCAGTAGCAGCGCCGCGAACATCACACCGACGTGCTCTATTCGCCAGGTGACCACCACCGCACCATGCTTGCGCAAGCAAGCAGAGCAAGCTAGCAGCCGACGGTGCGTGCCCTCGCTCTTAGCTTGTTGACATCATCCTAGCATCATCCCTTGCGTCACACCCATTATAGGGCCGCTTTCTTGTAGGAAACTAAATCTCTGAATACATTAGAAATAAGCCCACCTTAAGTGCTCTGTTGGGCCGCGGCCTGCGCAGCCACACTAGGGCCAGCTCATGTCCGTGCCGCTACGCTAGGCCAGCTCGCATCCGTGCCTACCGCGCTGGGCCACTCGTGCGTGTGCTCCGCTTGCTGGGCCATGCACACCATCCACGTGGGCCGTTGGCCTCCTCTATGGCCGCACATGCGCCCCGGCCGTGCACAGCCATCCTGCCCTGCGTTGGGCAGCCACCTGCTCCCTGCCTGGGATGGCCATGTGCCGCTCCCACTTGGGCCGCTTGCATGTGCGCCCCGCCTGGCTAGGGTCAGTCTGTGGTGATGCATGGGCCATGCTGGTGTGTGCGCGCGGGTCGTGGTAGTGGGCTGAGCCGCAGTCGTGAGTTGGGCCGCGCTGGAGAATATGTTTTTCAATTTTCTAGTGAATTACAAATGTTTATTCAATATAGTTTTTAGCTGCACTTTGATAAATTGTAGTCAATCTTGTAGATGTTCAAAAATAGTGAAACTAAGTTTGTTAGGTTCACAAAAATGCCATCTATCTGTTAGTGTAGTTAGTTTACAGTTAGCTGTGATAGTGATGGGCTCATAAATCCAAACTAGAGAGCTTAGTATTATGGAGATTAATATTTGTAGGAATTTTTGTGGGAAATTGATGATAGCTATTGCTATGAAAATTTTATAGTATGCTCACTAGATTATTATGTACTTGCTGTAAATTTTGTAGCCCTAGAGTAAGTTGATAAATAGAGTAGCTATTATCCCTGTGTTATCATATATATAGATTAAGTTGGTATTAGGAGTAAGAATACCTTTAGTTGCTGTGATAATGGATGTTGTGCTTCATACTTATTAGTGGTAATAGTAGGTAACTTAGTACCTTAGCTGGTAGCACTAGCTAGTAGTTAGATAGACATACTTTTATTTTAAGAGTTGCTATTGTCATATTACTAAGTATTACATCATCATTTCATGCATGTAGATCATGAGTTGGTAGAGTTCACGCTCGTGGACGAACAGGAGTATGAGGAAGTCATTGAGGAGTATGAGGAGGAGATCCTCGTGCAGGAGGGAGCCTCGGAGCATTTTGGTGCTGACTTTGCTGAACCCATCGCCTGCCCAAGGCAAGCCTCAGTGCATAACCCCTATTTTATGCTCACTGAATATATATATATATATATATATATATATATATATATATATATATATATATATATATATATATATATATATATATATATATGATGTGCATTTAAGTTACAGGTATTTTATGGAAACTACATGCATAAATATATCTACCCATGAGTCTTACTAGTATAGGTCGAGTAGTTGCTATGCTTAGGAGGTCGGTAGCATGAGTAACCTGCCGTTACTCGCAAATAGGTGATAAATATGATCACTCATGATAAAATGGTGGAAAGGAAAATGGTGACCGAGCAGGGATATGTTTTGGGTACTGGTGGGTGTAAAGGGTTGTGTCTCGCAGCCAATAGGGCATAGCTCGGTTACACTTTTTCCCTGTATATGTCAATTAAGGACTGGTCATTGCATAAGGCATCGTGGGCAAGTCATAGATTTATTATCCCAAGCACATACTTGGGTACGGGCGTAGAGAAGACTCGTTGCTCCCTTGTCGTGGATCCGGCTCTTTCTGGACCGACTGATTAGAGGCGGGGATGGTGGAGGTCCTTGCACCACACTGAGTCTGAGACTCAGGAGTGGGGGCTTAGAGTCCAAGTTTGGATAGGGACCTGGACACCCAGGATAGGAGGGTGATGGGTTAGTCCTTGTGCCTAGGGTACAAGCGGGACATGTGTTTTCAGGGTACCCAGCTGGGGGCATTGATTTGTGAATCGTCGGGCGATTCGGTACGGCTTGTTTCGTGTCTACCACCGTAGTAAGAACTGAAAGATGAAAGGTGATGAAATAGAACTGATTGCTCAACTCTTGCTTGAAAGTAGAACAGGTGCTTATATAGACTGAATAGATAATAACTTAATATGGCTGATAATAATAATATAAATAAGGACTCACTATTAGTATTGCTTTCTGCTAAAAGAAAACCAACAAACCATAAAGCTTCTCATATTCCTTGGAGTCGGGAAATTATTCCCACCTAGTCGGATAAGTCTTGCGAGTACATTGTGTACTCAGGGTTTATTTACCCCTATTGCAGGTGATGCTTGAGAAGTAATGTTGTTTGGAGGATTCTTCTGGTGGGCTCAGACAGATTCTCGTTCTTATCGTTAGATGCTTATTTTAAATTCTACTATTTATCATTCTACACTCTGACATTTGGTATTGTAATAATGTAATTTTAAGAAAACTCTGATGTATGAAATAGACAAGTATTGTAACTCGTTCTCATTATTAGAACCTTGGGAAAAATGTGGATCTTTTGGGTTCTCCCTTGGGGTGTGTCCAATGGATACCACCTGCTGTAGCTTGCTTTCGGGGTGCTTAGTGTCTTGTGGAAGACGAGCACCTCTTTAAGCGTGTTATTTCGGGTAGTTCTACCACAGTTGGTACCAGAGCCAATAATGGTTATGAGTTTCGTCATTTTTTTCAAAACTTAAAAATTTGACCAACAAAAGTTTTGCGAAAAGTAGGATGTGATTAAGTTAGTTAAATAAGTATAAGCCCTAGCAATATGGTCTATCTAGGATAGTGGCACTAGTTTTATCTAATCAGTTTTCTACAGGTACACTGACTTACGTTGCGTAAGAAATCGTCTAGCATACGAAAAGTGAGTGTGCGGTGTGCCAAATTTTTTTGCGAATGCCGCTATATTCTGGCTTGAGTGAACGTATAGGACGGTACATGCATCATGATAATAGCATTTTGCTTAAACTAAAATCCCCCTACATGTATAATTGGATTAGTAAAGTGATAGGCTTAATTAAAAGAATGCTTTAATTAAATGTGTTGTCATTTCTCTAATCCCTTGCTTCTGATCGAGAAGGTTGTTCTAAATGGATGGTTCCTATCTCTTACAGATGAATCTAAGGTTAGGACACAGGAGCACCAGTGTTGGGGTGGCTCACGGTCTTAGGCGAGGGCCAAGGCGAGAGTGGCCTGGCCAATGAGCACAATGGGGAGGGCCATGGGGCTCCACTTCTGGGTCCTCCTCCTCCACCACCGCTGCCTTCAATGACTCACACAAAGATGATGGTGGAACTGATGGCTACTTGCCAAGAGTCAGCCCATGCCATGGAGCTAATGGCACAAGCTGTCGCTGGCTTCGCCCGCGGAGGCCACGGGGGCAATGGTGGGAACGGGGGTGGTGCCCGTTGTCCTAAGGGACCCTCCTCATACTAGGATTTCCTCAAGACCCACCCGCCCACTTTCATGCTGACAGATGAGCCCCTAGATGCGGAGCACTGGCTTCGCATTCTGGAGCAAAAGTTTCTGTTGCTCAACGTGGCCGACGGGCAGAAAGTGCACTTTGCAACGCAACAACTATTGGGGTCCGCAAATGCATGGTGGGATACCTTCCATGCCATGCGGCAGCCAGATCATCCGACAACCTGGTAGGAGTTCACCACAACATTCAGAGAGTTCTATATTCCTGCTGGTGTCATCAACCAGAAGTTGACTGAGTTCCTAGAGCTACAATAGGGGAGTATGATAGTGATGGACTACGTTAATAAGTTCAATCACTTGTCCCACTATACTGGCATTCATGTGGACACTGACGTAGAAGAAGAAGGACTGGTTCTTTCGCTACCTTTCTTATATCCTTCAGGAGAAGTTGTACACTACGAACTATTAGACTTTTGAGACAATGATGAATGTTGCCATCACCATGGAGGGCTTGCAGCGGGATTCCCAGGCAGAGTGGAAGAGGAAGTGGGTGGCTGCGGGGTCTTCTAGCCACGCTCATACTCAGAAGGTACAGGTTGTCCGGCGGGGCCTTCATTTTGGTAGCCCCAGCAAGCTTCTTAGACTTCTTCCACACAATACCATGCACCCACATAGTAGGTGCAGCCCCAGCAGCCTCAGGGATAGCAAGTCCCACCTCGCCAAAGGTTTGGAAATAAGTCAGGGCACTTGCTTCAAATGTGGCAAAGATGGCCACTATGCCCGAGCGTGTCCCTAGAATTAGCCAACTCAGTCTGCTCAACCATCGGCGAACTCCAGGCTAGTCAAGCTATCTATGATCAAGAGGAAGGTGCCAGCCAGTTGATCTGGATAGGTGAATTTCACAGATGCTGAGCAGATATTGCAGCAAGAACCGATGATGGCTAGGTATGTTTACCATTGATTCGCATCCAGCTTATGTATTGTTCAATTCTAGTGCATCACATTTCTTTATGAGCATGGGATTTGTAGACCGGCACAACTTACCACTTATGGCTATACCTTATGCCTATAGAATCTGTACTGCGGGTTCACAAATGTTCATCAATACCCTGAATGGACATAGTAAGCTTGGTATTGGCCACCCACACTTACCGCCTATAGTTCATGGTGATGCTTGGGCAAGGCATTGATGCTATTCTTGGAATGAACTGGTTGTGGGTGTATGGGGTAGTCCTGGATTTGAAGCGGAGAAATGTCGAGTTATGGCTTCCTTCTTCTAAGGATAGGATGTCTCTGCTTGTACCCTTAGATCCAGTCTTACCAGTTGCTACCCATGCTAAAGCCTCTCCTGATCTTACCCCCATCCCTGTGGTATGTGATTTCCTAGATGTTTTTCCTAAAGATCTTCCTAGATTGCCAATGGATAGAGAGGTGGAATTCTCCATTGAGCTAGAGCCTGGTACTGCTCCTATCTCCCAACGCCCGTACCACATGGCTCTAAGGGAATTGGCTAAGATGAAGAAGCAGCTAGAAGAGTTGATGGAAAAAGGTTTCATCCGTCCTAGCTCTTCACCATGGGGTTGTCTAGCCATTTTTGTGAAGAAGGATGGTACTCTATGGATGTGTGTGGATTACCGCCCTCTTAATGCAGTAACAGTTAAGAACAAGTATCTGTTGCGCCGCATCGATACTTTGTTCGATCAACTAGCTGGTGCCAAGGTGTTCTCGAAGATTGACCTTCAATCAGGCTATCATCAGATCAAGATCAGACCACATGACATACCAAAGACAACTTTTTCTACTAGGTATGGGCTGTATGAGTACCTAGCGATGTCTTTTGGTCTCACCAATGCTCCTGCATTCTTCATGTACCTGATGAATTCAGTCTTTATGCCAGAGCTGGACAAGTTTGTGGTAGTATTGATTGATGATATCCTGACATATTCCAAGAATGATGAAGAGCATGCCCAACACCTTCGGATAGTACTGGCTCAACTCAGGGAGCACAAGCTGTATGCTAAATTTAGCAAGTGTGAATTTTGGTTAGATCGAGTGTAGTTTTTGGCGCATGTGTTGACACCTGATGGTGTTTTCAATAGATCCTAGCAAGGTGCAAGATGTGTTGGATTGAAAGTCTCCCAAGTTTGTGCACCAGATTCGTCAGTTCCTTGGTCTAGCTGGGTACTATCGGTGTTTCATCCTAGATTTCTCCAAGATAGCCCAGCCAATGATCAAGCTGCTCCAAAAAGGAGCTAAGTTTGATTGGAGCCCAGCCTATGAAGAAGCCTTCCAAGCTCTGAAGACATTTCTGACCACTGCTCCTGTGTTGGCCCAACCGGCCATTGATAGACCCTTTGATGTATACTATGATGCTTCGAAGTCAGGGCTGGGATGTGTGCTTATGCAAGATGGGCGTGTGATAGCTTATGCTTCGCGCCAACTGAAAAAGCATGAGGTGAATTACCCCACTCATGACATAGAGCTGACTGCTGTGGTTCATGCTCTGAAGATTTGGAGGCACTATCTGTTGGGCAACAAAGTGCATATCTTTACAGATCACAAGAGCCTCAAGTATTTTTTCACTTAGTCTGAGCTGAATATGAGGCAAAGGAGATGGTTATAATTGATAAAGGATTATAACTTGGAAGTTCATTATCACCTAGGAAAGGCCAATGTAGTGGTCGATGCTTTGAGCCGAAAGTCACATCAGATTGAAGAAACACCTTTTTCTCTCAACCATGTAGAGGTGTTGGCTCACATTGCCTTGACCTCAGAGTTGCTTGAGCAGATTATTCTAGAGCAAAGGCAAGACCTCGAAGAAATTCCCCACATCAGAAAATTGATTGTCGAAGGACATGGCCCTCACTTTAGTGTTGATGAGCATGGTGTAGTGAGATACAAGGATAGGCTAGTGGTTCCATTCAGTGAGGAGCTAAGGAGGAAGATTTTTGAGTGAAGCCCATCATTCAAAGCTGTCTATTCATTCAGGCAGCAACAAGATGTATCATGATCTACGCCACTTGTACTGGTGGCCCAACATGAAGCAGAACATCACCCAGGCACATCGCGGAGTGCGACACTTGTGGTAGAGTTAAGGCAGATCATATGCGTACTCTAGGATATTTACAGCCTTTGCCCATTCCTATGTGGAAATGGGAAGATATTTCCATGGATTTCATTGTGGGTTTACCCCTCACAACCAAGGGCTATAACTCTATCTAGGTCATTGTGGATCATCTCACTAAGTCTACTCATTTTATCCCGGTGAAGGTTTCATATACAGCCAAGAAGTATGCTGAGATATACTTTGATCAAATTGTGACCCTACACGAAGTTCCCCTTACTATCATCTCTGATAGGGGATCAGTTTTTGTCTCTCGTTTCTAGGATCAACTCTAGGAGTGTCTTGGGACTAGTCTCCTCCGCAGTTCAGCCTATCACCCCCAAACTAATGGCCAAACAGAATGGGTGAACTAGGTGCTCGAGGACATATTGAGAGCTTGTGCCATTTCTTTTCCTGAGAAGTGGGATGAATGCCTAAAGTTAGCTGAATTCTTTTACAATAATAGCTACCAAGAAAGCATCCGCATGGCACCATTTGAAGCTCTATACGGAAGAAAGTGTAGGACACCACTCAACTAGGTTGAAGTGGGAGACCATGGGTACTTTGGGCTTGAATTCATCAAAGAGGCTCAAAAGCAAGTAGGCATTATTCGGAGTCACTTGAAGGTAGCTCAAAGCCGACAGAAAGCTTATGCAGACAAGCAAAGAAGGCCCTTGGAGTTTGAAGTTGGGGATTATGTGTACCTCAAGGTGTCTCTTAGGAGAGGGGTGCATTGGTTTGGTATCCATGGCAAGCTAGCCCCTCGATATGTGGGTCCTTATCAGGTGTTGGAGTAGTGTGGACCAGTTGCTTATCATCTCTAGCTTCCCGATATTTTATCTGTGGTACACAATGTATTTCATGTATCGCAATTGAAGAGATGTTTACATGTTCTGGATGAAGCTGTGGAAATTGAAGGGCTTACCCTCCAGCCAGATTTGACTTATGTTGAGCACCCTGTCAAAATACTAGATGAGAAAGAAAGAGTGATGAGGAACAATGTGGTAAAGTTCTACAAAGTGCAATGGCAAAACCATTCGGAGGATGGGGCCACATGGGAACAAGAGAGTTACCTATTGAAGCATTACCCCCACCTCCTCTCTAGTTTTGATAATTAGTTGCTGCGTCGAATGGTATTGCCTATCTCCTTCTCACACTAGGCACATGAAATCTCGGGTCAAGATTTTGTTTTAGGGGGGTAGATTTGTAACACCCTCCGTGTTACATTGTATAGCTTTTTGCTAAAGCACTGCATGAACATTTTACTTGTGTGTACATGTTTGTAATATAGGGTATAAATCAATATATGGAACTTGAAACGTTCATTTGAAACACGAAATGAATGTTACATTACATGTCATGTTGTATCACTTGGTGTTCTAAATGAATTTTTATTAAACGAAAAGGCTATAGAACACACATGAGAAACTTAGATAAAGTTCATAGTACAAGCTTTGTAAGTGATGGTGAAATACTTGTGGTCGAGAATAGGATTCGCTAGCTAGTGTGTCGAAAGGCTTGGAAATCAAATTCGACGCGAATCCGATCATGTTTTGGTTGAAGTTCTTAGGTCGAGAAACAGGTCAGTGAAGCCATGTTCGACAATTTGTGTAGAAAGATCGGGTTAGGTAGTGGCATGGTTTTAGGGTTTCCTTTAGTAGCCTGATATACCTAGCTAGAGCGTAAAATAGGTGGTGTAGCTACTGGATCATCGAGTTGGCTTTTTGGAACAACTTTAAAAAGCATGCAAGACATGTTTTGGATTGGTGCCAGCATCTAGCCATGGTCCTCGTGGTGTGGCCAGCGTCGCCGCATGCATCATGCGCGTGCGCTGGTTCCCGCGGTCCTAGCTGCTCTACCGCCTCCATCGCGTCCACCTGAGCCCGCTGCTCGCCATCGCGTCGAGCTATACCCCGATCGCTCTGCATTACGTCTGGCACTGCCGCGCGGCTACTGCTTCTGTTGATGTTTTGGTCGCACGCATGTGGGCTTGGCTTCACTTTCATGTTTGCACGTGAGGCCATGCCAAGTTTCCCGTCACGTTGTCTGGAAGGTCGCCGGCTGGCCGAGCTGCTCCAAGGCCAAACCATTGAGCTGGCCCATCCTTGTTACCACACATGTTTGGAGGACGGATGGGAGCACAACTTCATGCCTAACCTACCACTATGCGGTAGTACGATGTCAGGGCATTGATTCAAGTTTTTGCCATCGCCGGCCGCCATAAGTTCCAAAGTTCCGAATGACGTCGCCCAAGAAATTGGCCTTACGTACTCCACATCTTTCCAATTAACCGTGCACACATCGAGCTTGGGTCGTTAGCTTTCGATCGGAGTCATCCCGATGGGCGTTTGTCCTATGGTGAGGTTGTGCGGGGTGTCGTCCTATGCTAAGGTTGTGAGGGGTGTTCCCCTCACAGCTCCAGGCGACCTCCAGCGCGGGCTCGGTGGGGTCAGCTGGCTCATCCGCACCCTCGTGCCCTTCTACGCAGAGCCAGTAGCAGCGCCACGAATAGCACACCGGTGTGCTTTGTTCACCGGCGACCACCACCACACCATGCTTGCGCAAGCAAGCAGAGCAAGCTAGCCGCTGACGGTGCATGCCCTCGCTCTTAGCTTGTTGACATCATCCTGGCATCATCCCTGTGTCACACCCATTATAGGGCTGCTTTCTTGTAGGAAAATAAATCCCTGAATACATTAGAAATACGCCCACCTTAAGTGCTCCGTTGGGCCATGGCCTGCGCAGCTGCACTAGGCCAGCTCGCGTCCGCGCCCACCGCGCTGGGCCACTTGCACATGCACTCCGCTTGCTGGGCCATGCACGCCATTTGCGCTGGGCCGCCTGGCCTCGTCTGTGGCCGCGCGCGTGCTCGGGCCGTCTGCCCCACATTGGGCCACCGCCTGCTCCCACCTAGGCCGGCCATGTGCCGCTCTCGCCTAGGGCCACTGGCGCATGCGCCCCGCCTGGCTGGGCTGGTCTGTGGTCGCCACATGGGCCACACTGGTGTGCGCACGTGGGTCACGATAGTGGGCCGAGCCATGTCGTGAGTTGGGCCACGCTGGAGCATACGTTTTCCAATTTTCTAGTGAATTACAAATGTTTATTCAATATAGTTTTTAGCTACACTTTGATAAATTGTAGTAAATCTTGTAGATGTCCAAAAATAGTGAAACTAAGTTTGTTAGGTTCACAAAAATGCCATCTATATGTTAGTGTAGTTAGTTTATAGTTAGCTATGTAGAGATGGGCTCATAAATCCAAACTAGAGAGCTTAGTATTATGGAGATTAATATTTTTAGGAATTTTTGTGGGAAATTGGTGATAGCTATCGCTATGAAAATTTTACAGTATGCTCACTAGATTATTATGTACTTGCTGTAAATTTTGTAGCCCTAGAGTAAGTTGATAAATAGAGTAGCTATTATCCCTGTGTTATCATATATATAGATTAAGTCGTATTAGGAGTAAGAATACCTTTAGTTGCTGTGATAATGGATGTCATGCTTCGTACTTATTAGTGGTAACAGTAGGTAACTTAGTACCTTAGCCGGTAGCACTAGCTAGTAGTTAGACATATGTACTTTTATTTTAAGAGTTGCTGTTGTCATATTACTAAGTATTGCATCATCATTTCATGCATTTAGATCACGAGTTGGTAGAGTTTGCGCCTGTGGACGAACAGGAGTATGAGGAAGTCATTGAGGAGTACGAGGAGGAGATCCTCATGCAGGAGGGAGCCCCAGAGCCTTTTGGTGCTGACTTTGCTGACCCGTCGCCTGCCCAAGGCAAGCCCCAGTGCATAACCCCTATTTTATGCTCACTGAATATATATATATATATATATATATATATATATATATATATATATATATATATATATATATATGATGTGCATTTAAGTTACAAGTATTTATGGAAACTACATGCATAAATATATCTACCCATGAGTCTTACTAGTATAGGTCGAGTAGTTGCTATGCTTAGGAGGTCGGTAGTGTGAGTAACCTGCCGTTACTCGCAAATAGGTGATAAATATGATCACTCATGATAAAATGGTGGAAAGGAAAATGGTGACCGGATAGGGATATGGTTTGGGTACTGGTGGGTGTAAAGGGTTGTATCCTGTGGCCAAGAGGGCATAGCTCGGTTACACTTTTTCCTTGTATATGTCAATTAAGGACCGGTCGTTGCATAAGGCATCGTGGGCAAGTCATAGATTTATTATCCCAAGCACATACTTGGGTATGGGCGTAGAGAAGACTCATTGCTCTCTTGTCGTGGATCCGGCTCTTTCCGGACCGACTGATTGGAGGCGGGGATGGTGGAGGTCCTTGCACCGCACTAAGTCTGGGACTCAGGAGTGGGGGCTTGGAGTCCAAGTTTGTATGGGAACCTAAACACCTAGGATAGGAGGGTGATGGGTTAGTCCTGCTTGTACCTAGGGTACAAGCAGGGTGTGTGTTTTTAGGGTACCCAGCTAGGGGCATTGATTCGTGAATTGTCGGGCAATCTGGTATGACTTGTTTTGTGTCTAGCACTGTAGTAAGAACTGAAAGATGAAAGGTGATGAAATGGAACTGATTGCTCAACTCTTGCTTGAAAGTAGAACATGTGCTTATATAGACTGGATAGATAATAACTTAATATGGCTGATAATAATAATATAAATAAGGACTCACTATTAGTATTGCTTTCTGCTAAAAGAAAATCAGCAAACCATAAAGCTTCTCATATTCCTTGGAGTCAGGAAATTAATCCCACTAGTTAGATAAGTCTTGGGAGTACATTATGTACTCAGGGTTTATTTACCCCTGTTGCAGGTGATGCTTGAGAAGTAACGTTGTGTGGAGGATTCTTCTGGTGGGCTCAGACGGATCCTCATTCTTATCATTAGATGCTTATTTTAAATTCTGCTGTTTATCATTCCGCACTCTGATATTTGGTATTGTAATAATGTAATTTTAAGAAAACTCTAATGTATGAAATGGACAAGTATTCTAACTCATTCTCATTATTGTATCCTTGGGAAAAAATGTGGATCTTTCGGTTTCTCCCTTGGGGTGTGCCTGACGGATACTGCCCGCTGTAGCTTGCTTTCGTGGTGCTTAGTGTCTGGTGGAAGACGAGCACCTCCATAAGCATGGTATTTCGAGTGGTTCTGCCACATGATTTCTACTGGCGGGAGCAGTGTTGCCCTACGTGGGGCATTTGCCTTTAGTGTGATAGGGGCGCTTAGCTATTGGGGCCAAGTAGTAGTGGTGTTGACCCCTTCTCTATTCCCATGTTGCATTGGTCTATGTCCCGAGCAAGGGTTCGGTGAACTCGTCTAGGAGGTACCAACTTTGGGCCTAGGGGCACCCTTCTTTTTGGTCGGGACCTAGCATGGGTCGGGTGATTGAGAGCATCTAGGCTCTTGCTTGAGCCCACCTAATCACCTGGAGCACCACGCCCTTCTGGGGGTTTTGATAGTAGGCCTTGATCCTCTTAGGATGGCCTTCTGGGGCTGACCTTTTGTAGCCATAGGTGAGGGCATGGGGAGCATGCTGAGCTTATGGGACCCTCGTTGGGTCCATCACTTAGCGATCCCTGACCCAACTCTTAGGAGTTGGTTGGTTTTGCGGGTGCACCGCCTGAGCCCTTGTCAATCGAGGGGTCAGGCTGCTCTGTCTGGGGAGCCAACGCAACCCCCAAGGCCATAGTGGGGCCTCCTTGTTAGCGGATCATGACAACTTTTGGGCATGTCCCGTCTGCTAACGCTTTCTGCGAGTGGTTTGATGGCGTCTGGGCCATCATGCCTGGCGGAGGAGTTATGGCGTGCGCTCCCACACTGTCCCACCTTGTCTAGGAGATGGGACATTGGGGCCACATGGAGCAGATTTGGCAGATGGGGAGCCACGACACTTGGTGCACATAGATCTAGGCCATTGATGGTGACTGGTGGGCCTAAGGGGAGTCAGATCCCCTCAAGTCCCGCGAGGTGGCATGCACAGAGTGGGTGGCGCGCTTGGGTCAGCCCATGTTAACTCTTGCATGCTCGAGTTATAGAAAGGGCCAGATTGGGGAGAGAGTGGGCGCACTTTTCATTTCCGCTTTTGTGGCAGAACTGACCAATTTATAAGAGTACAAGTACAATGGCAGCCCGCAAGTGGTCGCACTATCATACTTGAACCCATATAAACCCGGTAGTCCGTCGAGTACCACGATGGGTCTCGATAAATGATTTACAACAACCAAGATCGTACATGATTCAACATACATGTCACATATTACATAAAGTTCATAGATACATTTCTATCATTAGAGTATGAAACAAAGTTATTACAAACCAAGTTTAATAGATAAAAGCAGAAGCAAATTAAGTTTGAAAGTAAGTTTCCAACATAGTTTAATACAGTGCCAACATACAATCACAGTCCATAAAAGCATGTAGAGGGATTAATAAACAAGCCTGCCCAAGGCTTACTCCTCATCCACAGCGGGATAGAAGCAACTCTTGCAATAACCATGATACATAGTGCCATCTGCAACAATGGGAAATAAAACCCTGAGTACGGGGAGGTACTCAGCTAGGCTTACCCGTCATAAACTAGAAATAAAATGACTCCAAGGATCATGCAAGGCTTTATAAGTGGATGTAGCTTGGCAACATTTTACATAAAAAGCAATTAACTCAATTATACAATTACAATCATGTTATCAAGTTAATTATGACTATCCATCTCTAAATTAGCAACTATCCTATGCCAAACATGTGGTATATCATTTTAATAGCATACAATAGTAAACATAGCATGTATTGTAATTCCATATTCATTCGAACCATCATGTTCCATAACACAGTTACTACGATGCTGGAGCTAGCCAAGTTTCTCACTATCCTGGAGAGACGGCAATTCGAATCGATTTCAACCAGCTGGGAATTTATTCCTAACATAAACCTAGGCAGACCCGATCAACGGTCACCTTAGGTCACCTTTGGTACAACTCAGGTCCACATTTCACGGGTTTGTACCACGCCGCACAATCGGGGACACCAAATGCCAGGTCGTTCAGGCCTAGCCTACCCTTGGGCTCAGTCTGGCTCCCTGCAAGGAGCGCACAACAAAATAGGGCCCTGACCTGAGTTGAGCTACTCGGCTTCGCGGTCAGAATGAGTTATCCGGCCAGCTAAGTGATAGGCATGCGTTCAATCTTGTCAGAAGTTCCAACAATAGTACGGTCCTTGATCGGCACAGATGGAATCACATGAGTCAACCTACACATAGACTCCGCCCGACCTCGATTTATATTACCCCATGGTTCTTTTCCACGATAGCAAATATAGCCAACCGTGCTTAAGTATCCACCTATATCTCGCAGGTGATAGGAAATCTCCTGACTTCTACCGGTCTAAGCATGGCTAAGCATATATTCGATCCTAGACCTACACAGGGTTAAAGGTGTATATATCTGGACAAGGAATTTATATGCATCAAGTGGTTCTAATCAACTCTTATAACCTAATGCATCAATCATAAGGACTTAAGTAATATTTTGTAAAATACTGGGAGACTTAGAATGCTCCGAGGCTTGCCTTTCAGAAAGGAAGCGGGGCGGTGATCAGGGCACTCCAGAAGCTCTTCTAGGTTTTGCTCCTCTTCTTCAGGAGCTGCGGCTTGAGGAATCTCCTGCTAGTCCCCTTCCTCTCCTTCATCGAACTCCAGCAACGTTATCTCCTCCGTCGATCCTAGATGTATGAATATGTCATAAGATATTGCGAATGCATACATGCCGACAAGTATAGTATGATGCTATATGAAGAATGCATTCTTGTAAGTATTCTTAACAGCATGTTGTTAAAGTAATAACAAGTGTTTCACATTTTACTGAGTATGTGCATCTCTCTTCTTAATTACTAAATCAGACACTTCAACAATTCATTTACTACACTACAAAACAGCAGCTACTTGTTTTACTCATAACTGAAGTTCTACTTATCCAATTGTGGAGATCTTAGACTTTCTGGAAAGCTTATACATTTATCTACAACTTTCCTTTAATACTCTCACTATGATTCGGGAGTTAAATTGGGCAAACAAATCACTCAATCAAATCTGTCCAGAAAGTAAACCTTTCGGACAGCAAACTTGCAACAGCTAGAACTCAAAAACCCTAAGTCCTATGAATGAGAAAATTTAACACCAGGTAGATTAGCAAGTTATCTACAACTTTCTTATTAACAAGTTTTACTGTAGATACCATTATCTATATGAAATCATCTATGCGATCAAAACTATACATGCAGTCTTGTATTCGAATGATAAAGCGGTAATTAGTCATTTGTATACAATCAATGGCTTCTAAATTTTGCCACTGACATCAACAGTTACTATGCATCATAAGAACCATAGAAAACATCATGCTTAATCACAATCTAATTATTTCAATGCCTTTCCTATTTTAATTAAGTAATTAGGGTAAATAATAAACATATACCAAATGTGCATCATAAATTCTCAAAAATTTACAATGCCTTACTAATGCTACCAATAGACTACTGTAACAGTTTCATGCCATTTTACCAAGTAAAACATTCTATGAAAAAATGACAAGGCAAAAAGGCTTATAATAGCATAAATAGAAAACCCTAGTGAAAAGTGTCAAGCAACAGATTTTATATTTTTGTTAGCATCCATATGTTACTAGGACAACCTCCAACAAATTTCATGAATATTGGATTCATAATTAATTTATCAAAATTCATACAAGGATTATCTAATTATAAAAGGAAAATCTATAACTACAAATCCGTACATGAACTGACCCTCACATTTTTACCAGGGCTTATACTTGTCAAGAATAGCTCACCACATAAATTTCATAATTTTTGGAGCACAGGAACTCTAGATATAAAATAAACAAGTTTACATACATTTAAAAAGACATTTCAAGTTTCATTTTCAATCCTCCAAAAATTCTACTACAAGTGTCAATATTATATTTTTCCTAAATACTACACTTCCTAAGGAACACTACAAAATTTAGTTCACAATTTTTGAATCTACACAGCTCAACTTATCTATTTTCAAAGATGCACATAAAAACAGGAATAAATGGAGTAGCTTCTGTACTACTGTCACTAACAATGAGGGCCCACTGGTCAGTCGGCCCACTAGTTAGTGAGACAAAACAGAGCAGGCGGCGCTGCTCGACGCTAGTTGGCCACGGTTCATTGCCGGTGAGCTTTTCGACGAAGCCAAGGGCACCAACACGATCTACTAAGCAAACCGCGTCAGATGGTCTAGGTGGTGGCCGTGTAGGTGTGGCGGAGCGGGCTCATCGTCAGCCATGGCGGCACGGCGGCGCTGCTCTGTGGTGTGCCGGCTGTCTTCGGCCACGGTGAAGCCTGACGAAGCGCGCAACAGAACCACGGTGACCAAGCGACTGTGACTAAGCGACTTAGGCGGCTGGAGGTGCTTCGACGAAGCACGGCCACGGCAGCGGCCATGGCGGCACTCCGGCGAGGGCATACCCACGACGGCGCAAAGCGAAAAGTGGCTCACCTAGGGCACAAATGAGGGCGCTGCAAGGTGGAAATGGTGGAGAAGGGTGAGGCGGAGCTATGAGTGCGACCAATTGGAAACTAGGGGCGGCGGTGAGCATAGGCAAGCTCGGCGGAGCAGCTATGACTATCGACCACTGACGTCGGTGGATTCAGTTCGTCAGTGTTCGCAATGCTAAGCCTGACAGCGTGGTTAGGTGATGCTCGTTCTCCTAAACTGTGAAGCAAAATCGAAAACAATCTAAATCAAACTTGTAGCTCTATGTAACAGCTTCAATTGTTCTTAAAGGATTATGCTCCAACTCTCAACCGAGACCGAGTTAAATAATCCCCAAAGTTAGCTCGTCAAACTGTCCAAGCATCCAGACTTAGAAATATTTGCTAAGTGTTGAAAACAATGCATTGTTGATTTTTGTGTGCTCCAAAAGACTAAGCTATGCACCTTATCACCTCATGACCCAAAAATAAAAGTTGTTCCCCATCTCAAATACTACAACTTTTCTTTAGTGATTACCTACATGCAAGGTCTCTAGCACATGATTCAAACTTGGTCAAACATGCTTCATTCAAAAGATGACTTGTACTTGAACTATGACCTAGTGACCCATTTAGCCCTAGCCATGAATACCAAAGTTGTTCATCATGATCTTCTAAACATGTTTAAGCTATTTGTATGGTCACACACTCATTTCATGCATTGGTCACTCATAGGGCTATCCAGGTCAACACATATAACATCACTTAAGTACTTGATCATGAAAGGTGACCTTCATGAACAATGTTCCATTTGTTAACCTAAGTGTAGCTAATGTGTTTTAGTGACTCACATAAACCATTTACATGTATTCACTCGTGATCATATGCATATACACATGGAAACATGAAATAACAAGCAATGTTGCAAATGTTTCAAACACATGCTTCAATTGTAAAAGCTTCAATATGAATGCTTGATGCTCATGCTCATGCAATGCAAGTCAATTTATGCAAGGCTAACACCTAGGGTGTTACAGCTTTCCCATCACTTTCTCCATCCAAGTGCCTCTGAGCCTGCTTGTGTTTGGCCTTGGCCAGTCTGCAATGGTAGAATGGCACACATCAAGGGCCGAAGGCGAGATGTTGGAGGTGATCTGGGCATGGCTGATTCTTCCCCCCACCGGGTGGGACCTACCAGATCCAGAGGTGTTGGAACCTGTGTTGGGGGAGTCATAGGTCATCTACTTCATCCCCTTCCACCTCGCTGGGTTCAAGGTCCCTGCACATCCATTCATGGGAAGGTTCCTCTGCTACTTCAGGTTGTGGCTTCATGACTTGATGCCACACTAGGTGGCGCACCTTGTGGTGTTTGTCACCCTCTGCAAGTGCTACCTGGGGATCAAGCCCCACTTTGACTTATGGAGGACGATCTTTCGATTGAACTTGAACAAGGACGGCGATGGATCCATGCAGAGATCTATGCCGCTGCCATCTAGCTATGCAACAACCTGAAGCTGTGGTACTTGGAGCCCTCCTTCCCCACCTATGAGAAGGGGTGGCACCAAAAGTGGTTATATCTTTCTGATCCCTCTAGGTCTCTACTAGCCTATTCCACCAACCGTCTTGGGCTAGTGGTGCCACCGCCTTGGAAGAGCATCCCGGAGGGTACTGCCCTTGAGCTCGTTGAGGGCTTGTTGGACCAGATCACTGCCCTGAGGAGTGCCAGGCTAACCAGTCAGATGGTGCTCCAGGTGTTGTTGTTCTGCCATATCCTCCCGTTCATGGCAAGGCTAGCCCTAATGTGGGAGTACCTTAGGCTGGGAGACTAGTCCACGGTGGTAGACGGCCACCTCCTAGAGGAGTACGTGATTGGAGTGGCATGGATGGTGCTTGGATCTACATCGGGGGAGCTGGTAGTCGATGAGGTTAGCCCCATTCTCGGTGTTCGAGTTGAGACCCGATGACCTCTCGTATCTCCGGGAGGTCTCCATTCCCCCTAGCCCTGAGGGGCAGGGGGCTAAGATTGCCTCTAGGAGTTCTTCTCTGATGCCAGGGGGCGCTTCCCCTGGCCTATCCTTTGGAGGTTCACCCTCCACCCTGGTTGCTAGGAAGCGCCCCTATCCATGTTCCCCCAGGGTAGGGGCGCCTTCATAGAAGAGGTGCTCTACTCTAAGGGTTTCTTCGAGTGGTAGGTAAGGCCCTTCATCGATCAGGTTCCTGCTGTATGAAGGTCACATGCTTGTTGCTTGATGGCGTTGATGTTGACTGTAGGGAGTCTTCTTCGGTGGGGGCCCCAAGCAGCACGGTGGCACCCCATTGTCCATTGGTGCTAAAGGTGCGCCATCGCCCATTGCTGGTGCCCTGAGTGGGTGAAGTGTTGAGGCAGAATGCCACCATGGAGGGATCAGTCATTGAGATCACAATGCGCCTGATGAGGCATGGTGCCATGGGGGTAGGCCCCCCTATAGGGGATCTTCCCCCTAGGTAGGGGTGAACCAGGCAGAGGCCGTTGTCCCCTGATCTCCCTTTGGTCCTAGGACGCGAGGAGGCCAACTCCTCATCGATGGCTACACGGGCTCCCCCTATGCCACCGGCCAAGGGGCCACACGTGGTGGATGATGGCCCTAAGGCGAACACATGGCTAGAGCTGATGAAGCAGCGTGGCACCTTCAATGAGCTGGTCGCCTTCTTCTACGACTCCTTTATGGAGATGATGGGCTAGCGTGGGGGAGTTCTTTGGTCTTCAGCCGGGGATATTCAAGTCTTGTAGGGTATGAATCGGTTGGACAAGTGTTGGTCTATTTAATGCACATAGATAAATCCGCAAGCACATGGATACCGCTATAGCTTTCACTCGAAGGTATTCCAAGTATCGTATCCATAGGGAAACATTTGAGACTAACTACGGTCTAACTAAACTAAGGGTAGCAACAAGGTTAGGATAAATAGGAGCATAGAGAGGGTAACTAAAGTTCTCTAGTTCTGACTTGGGTAAGCTTATCTCTTATACTATTCAACTGGGGACATTACTAGGGAAAGACACTAACAGAGGATGCTTTCCTTTGCAACCGCGTCCTACAGTGCACCTACAGACGGGAGGTGGACTACAAATGATCGACAAAGCTATATAGTACATGCTATAAAGAACTTATGTCACTCATGCGATCTACCACCTTTCGGAATGCAGGGTGCATCGATGATTAACCTAAGTCTAAGCACCATGCTTACACTTGCGATTAATACTCTACTCCCCCACGGAAGAGAATAAAGCACTCAAAAGAGAGTCATGAACCTGAAGAATAATATAAACAAGATTCTTACTTGAATCAGAAGTTGATTACTAGAGAAATCTCATACGCAAGCTCAGATAGAACTTGAATCCACCAAGGTACAAGCTATAGAGAGAGCACCGACAGGTCAGCACCTCCTCCAAACTCTTCCCTCACTCTCTATCTCACTATTATTTATAAGACTAGATCTTATGGAGGCTAATCTTCTCTTGATAGCTGGCTCTGATCCTCATGATATGAATTAGGGTTTCAAGATGGCTCCAGGGAGGGTGGCAGGGGCTGGTATATATAGGCCAGAGCATCGAACGTGATCCCTTGGATCAAACCGATTTAAAGGATGGTGTAGATGCAACCTAGGAGGCAGTGGAGAACCGATATAAAAATGAGAGGCTGACATGGGGGGCCCACAAGTCAGGCAGCCTCTATGTGGGCCAGCTAGCCCCACATGTCAGAGACACAGGCTCTACTTTGGTGATTCACCTTCTAGAGTCTTCCCACATCGATTACGCGGTGGAATTCCGCAATGTCCTTTAACGAATAGGTCCCCCTTGATGGTTTTTTGGATAAACCCTACTAAAAACATAGATTTACCAAAACTCATGAAATTTATTAGTTTAAACCCCTATTGTCGGGTTCATAAACCTGGGGTCCCTCATAGACTGGCTTCCATGCCAGGGCTCAGCCCAGGAGGATGACTTCTTTTCTTCTAGACCGGCCCAAGAGTCTAAATTCGATAAACCAAACCACTCACCACTGGACCCTGGTTGCCTTTGGCCCATCTTACAGACCAGAGCACTCTCTTAGGCCCTGGTCACCTTTGGCCCACCATTCCGACCTGAGCACTAGCTCAGGCTCAGGCCAACTCTAAAACAGACTCTCCGATCGGAGCGCTAGCATCAGGTCCCGGCTGCCTTCGCACGGCCTCCGCTCGAAAAGCTTGACCCAAGGACTGCCTACGACTCCGACCCCATGATCGGGCTCAGTGGCAAGCCTGCTCACTGCTCTTCTCTGACCGGCACACTAAGAGCCGACTGGAGCCATCCGACCGGGGGCTCCCCGTTCAGAAGGAACTAGAAGACGTGCGGAGAAAGGCAAGGCATGGCTCACAAGTCAAAACCACTGTACCAGGGAGCATACCCTGTGCGAAACAGTGCTCTGTAGCCACCCTGACACAAAGTATTGTAGGGGCTGCTAGAAACTCCCATATGGTAAGCCCCCCACCCCCGCGTGTCTTTGGACATCGATCATAGTATGGGCTCCATGATTTGCCATACTGGGTGAACATAGCACGGCTCCTCACATACCACTAGGCATCCAAAAGTATTTGCAGGTATCGGCGTCCATCCTTCCTGAAGAAGATAGCTCAACCCCCATGCACATCTGACATCCTACAACAACATCAATAGTATTAGGGGGCGTCAACCATTATCCAGTTTACATCACAGTAGGCAGCAAGGCTTAGAAATATCTGTACTCTCCCCCTCTCCCCTGTAAAGCCATCCCCTTCATCTATAAAAGGGGATGTGCTCCCTCCAACGAGGGGGAGATCAACTTCTTCAAGCTCAGACTCACTAGATAGACATCAACACTCCCAACCGCAAGACCACCCAGTTCCGACCGTGACCCTTCCGGTCGGAGCCAACTGAACCTCTTGTACACCCCCTCCTTTCTCCTTCTCGTTTGTAACCCCACTATAGACTTCGAGTGCCTAGGCTCAGGAATAAAGTCACCGACCGACCCCTGACTGGACGTAGGGCACGTTGCCCGAACCAGTATAAATCCTATGTCATTGAGCGCTAGGCCACCTCTGATCACAACGTATAGCAAAACTATAAATATTTACTAGTTGGTCACTTTCTACACCGACAGTTGGCGCCGTCCATGGGGAAGACACTATATGTTCAATACTTTTTTGGTAATCAGATGGCCCATTTCTCCACCACCCCTCGCCGTGGTGGGCTTGGGCGATACGATTTGCTTTGGCTCACTGGGGTTCCCCGCACCCTCGCCCGCCGAGATGCGGGTTCCACCCGTCTTCGAGGCAGCCTAGGCCTTCCGCTTTGGGAGCCTAGACTTCGTCGCCGACTGGCTCGGCGTACTCCACCTCCGTGAGGAGGCTCGTGACCCGGCACCCATAGAGGGACGTCCTCCATTGACTTCAGGACGTGTGACTTCAACAATGCGGCATCTGCACTTCTTTCTGAGCAAACTCTCTGCTCAAACCCCACTGTAAGTAATATGCATACTACTCGCTCTTTATTTGCTATCTCTCACCAGTCACCCAGAGGAAATGTACCACCCACGCCACAAACGCCATGCGATTGGTTCGCCTACGGCCTTGTGTCCTCCGTGGACACCTATGCTCGGGGGCTTCGAAGGATGCTAGCACCATCCCCCCTCACATCTGAGTTCATGGGAGTGGCAGGCTTCGTTCCTAGCAATCTCCCACAAACTACCGGATGGTGATGGTGAGAGCGACGGTTCAAGCATCAGTGACGTGGCACCCCGCCACTGTCCATCCCGAGAGTGCGCTATGGCAGACGCTCCGCGACAACCACCGGTGGTTGCGGAGTCTGTGCAAACTCACACCCCTCCGGACCCACATGCGAGAGCCCTTGCTGTCTGCGCAAGCACACTGCTGAGGAATTACTGACAATGATGACAGAATCAACCACCGCCTGCACCGGTGCCATCGGTACAGCACGTTGCGCCCCACACGCCTAGCCTAGTAGGTGGCACCTAGGGTCGCGCTCATTAGGTTCAGCACTGACATTGTGAGCGAGGGGAACGATCTCCCACAATTCACCCGGGCCGGCCAGAATATTGCTGCTGCAACAATGCTTCTCCGCGGTGTTCTCGAGCCCATCGACCCTTAGGAGCGGGCAGTCTACCGGAACCTCTGGGTTCTAGTAGAGGCCACCGCTGTCCAACAGGCGGAAAGCTCCACACCATGACTCCGACCCGCACCCCCTCTCCCCACCGGGGGGACAGGGACACACCAGCCAGATTGATTCGTACACTTGCCGCCGTAGCCGGTAGGCTCGGCTCGGGGAGCAGCAGTCGTGCCATGGTCCAACTAGGCGCCTGCTCCACACCAACCGCACCAGGATGCTCATAGCATCGCTAGCAACCGTCATCGGGCCCGATATGGCAACTGATGTCTGCCATACGGCAGCAGGCAACATGGACCCTAGCCGAACCATCAAGGGAAGCGGTGAAACACACCCCAGGCATGATCGCTGGTCAGATAATCGGAGCCCTAGCCCTGAGGGCCTGGGGCCACGGGCCTTCAGCCAGCGCATTCGGAGAGCACCGTTTCCATAGCGTTTTCGGCCTCCCACCAACATCACCAAATACACCAGGGAGACGAACCCAGGCATCTAGCTTGAAGACTTCTGGCTCGCCTATCGAGCTGGAGGGGTGGATGATGACTTTTTCATCATCCAATATCTTCCAATTTGCATGGGGGAACATGTTCGGGCATGGCTCGAATTCCTTCCACATGACAGCATCTACGGACTGGGTAGACCTCAAGAGGGTCTTCATCGGGAATTTCTAGGGGACGTACGTCCGCCCAGGAAACTCCTAGGACCTCAAGAGCTGCCAACAGCAGCCCAGCGAATCCCTGCGAGATTACATCCATAGGTTTTCCCAATGTTGTAACTCCCTCCCTGATGTTGTTGACACAGACATCATCAGTGCTTTTCTCTCCGGGACAAACTGCAAGTCCCTGATCCACAAGCTGGGCTACCTAAAACCCCGCACCACCTGCGATCTGCTCGACTGTTGCCACCAACCATGCCTCTGGCGAGGAGGTAGTCGGAGCGGTCTTTAGTGGATGCCTGGGACAAAGGCAAGACCAAGCGCGTGGATCTAGACGAAGGCCCCTCCACTCAGAGGGGCAAGAAGAATAGGAAGGATCGGCGCCGGTCAGACGACACCGCATTGATCACCATAGCTAAATGCACACCCAGGTAGCCCCAATAGGGACTGCCTGACCACTTCAACAAACTCATGGATGGTCCATGCCCTAATCATGCCTATCCCATCAAACACCTCTATAAGGAGTGCGAGCTCCTCAAACATTTCTTCTGACAGGTCGGCGCACCAAAGGAAGGGGACGGCAAGGAGCCAGCAGTCAGGAGGGGTGGCAGTGGCAGGCAAGGATAGGGATGGTTTCCCTGAACCTGAGGAGTGCATCATGATCTTCGGTGGGTCTGACGCCATCTGGTCCAAACGCCAGCATAATGTACGCTACAGGGAGGCATGTGCCGCCGAAATGGCCGTCCCCTCCTTCCTTAGCTGGTCAGAATCTCTGATCACCTACGATCACAGGGACCATCCCTCCCACGTCGTAAGACTAGGACACTATCCGCTCATCGTCGACCCCATCGTCTGCAAGAAGTGGCTTATGAGAGTGCTGATGGACGGCGACAGCGGCCTCAACATCCTGTACATCGACACCCTCGATGCCATGCGCATCCCTCGATCAGAACTCCACCCGACGGGCTCCCCTTCCATGGGGTAATCCCGGGAGTGCAGGCATACCCGCTCGGGTAGATCGATCTGCCCGTCACATTTGGCAACCAAACCAACTTCCGCTCGGAGGTTCTCACCTTCGAGGTGGTGGACTTTCCAGGGTCCTACCACGCCATCTTGGGGTAGCCATGCTATGCAAGATTCATGGCAATCCCCAACTACACCTACCTTAAGCTGAAGATGCTAGGACCAAACTGACGTCATCACTATGAGCAGGGCATTCTCGCACGCCTTCATATGCGACCGTGAACACTACAAGCCCTGCCACTGTAGTTGTCAACTCGTCCAAACTCCCGTGGCTCGAGGAGTCATCGGTCCTGGTAGCCCTGGACTGTAACCAACCAATGTCCTCATCGGCCTTCCGCCCGCTCGAAGAAACCAAGGTGGTGGAAATCGATCCCACCAACCCAACCAAGACAGTTCAGGTCGAGACCCAGCTTCTAGCCAAATAGGAAAGCGAGCTCATTGACTTCCTGTGCAACAACCGTGATGTCTTTGCATGGTAGCCGTCTGACATGCCAGGGATACCCTAAGAGGTCACCGAGCATGCACTACGCCTTACCCCGGGCTCTAAACCCGCCAAACAACACCTGCGTTGCTTTGACAACTGAAAGGCATAGGGCCATAGGCGAGGAAATCGCCAAACTCCTAGCAGCCGGATTCATCAGGGAGGTCTTCCATTCCGACTAGCTTGCCAATCCTGTCCTGGTCAGAAAAAAGACCGGGAAGTGGAGAATGTGCGTCAATTATACTGGACTTAACAAAGCATGCCCAAACAATCATTTCCCATTACCACGCATAGACCAGATAATTGACTCCACCTCGGGTTGCGAAATCCTCTCCTTTCTGGATGCCTACTCAGGCTATCACCAGATCGCGATGAAAGAGTCTGATCAGCTCGCAACCTCGTTCATCACCCTATATGGTTCATACTACTATGTAACCATGCCTTTCGGCCAGAAGAACGCTAGCGCCACCTACAAAAGGTGCATGCAGCAATGCTTCGCCTGACCAAATCGACCCGCTCGACCAGCCCGATCAAGCCGAGCGGCCAAAACCAACGATCGCCGTCTATGTTGATGACATAGTGGTCAAAACAGCTCAAGCTTGCGACCTGATCACAAACTTGGCCACTGACGTTCGCAAACCTCCGAAGGTTCAACATCAAGCTGAATCCCGAAAAGTGTGTTTTCGGGGTTCGAAAGGGGAAACTGCTTGGATACATTGTATCCGAGTGCGGCATCGAAGCCAACCTCGAAAAGATCATGGCCATCTCCAACATGGGCCCCATACGCAACGTCAAGGGCATGCAGAGACTCATCGGTTGCCTGGCTGCCTTAAGCCGCTTCATCTCCTGGCTCGGTGAACGGGGGATGCCGCTCTACAAGCTCCTCAAAAGGATGGACGCCTTGTCTGGACTGAGGAAGCCAAGCAGGCTCTCAAAAGCCTCAAAACATCCCTAACTTCGGCCCCAATCCTTGTCACTCCCAAGTGGGGAGAACCCCTCCTCCTCTACATCGCAGCAAGTAACCATGTGGTGAGCGCCGCCCTGGTCATAGAGAGGGAGGAACCTAGGACACCAGCTCAAAGTGCAGCGACCCGTATACTTTGTCGAAGAAGTGCTTACTGACCCCAAGGTCCGGTACCCCTAGGTGTAGAAACTCCTATACGCCATACTAATGGTGACTAGGAAGCTCCTACACTGCTTCACCAACCACGAAGTCATAGTCATCACTTCATACCCACTCGGAGACATCATCCGCAACCGTGATGCCGCAGGACGAATCTCTAAGTGGGCCCTTGAACTCATGGGCCATGACATCAGGTATACCCCCCACACCGCAATTAAGTCTCAAGCTCTCACTAGATTTTGTCAGCCGAATGGACTGAGGTCCAGCTATCGGCCCTAGGACATCTCCCACAAGTACTGGACAATGTACTTCGACTGGATCCGTAATGGCACCCGACTCGGGGGCTGGAGTGGTTTTGATCTCCCCAGACGGGAGTAGGCTCCACTATGCCATCCGCATCCACTTTTTGGCTTCAAACAACACCGCGGAATATGAGGCCCTTATCAATGGACTACGCATCGGCATCGAGCTCGGCGCTACGTGACTCTACGTCCGCTGGTGACTCAGAACTAGTTGTTGATCAAATCATGAAGGAGTCCTCCTGCAAAAGTCCCCTCATGACAGCATACTACCAAGAGGTGTGCAAGCTCGAGGACAAATTCCAGGGAATCAAACTGCATCATGTCCCTCGAAGGGACAACGACACCACCGATTTCCTCACAAAACTGGCCGCTAGGTGAGATCTGTCCTCGAGTGGAGTCTTCGTCAACAACGTCCATGAGCCGTCTACCCGCATTCTGGAAGATTCGACCCAAACACACCCCGACGGCCAACCGACGCTTGAGGGTTCTAATCCCAGTACCTCTATAACGATGTCACCCACGGACAGTCGTCGTATTGGTACTCGATCAAACCGATTGGCGAGTACCACTGCTCGCCTACCTCCCTGAGGAGGTTCTCCCACCTAAAAGAACTGAAGCTCGACAAATCGCTCGATGTGCCAAGACCTATGTCGTGCTCGGTAATGAACTCTACAAACGAAGTCTGTTAGGAGTACTCATGAAGTGCGTTCCCACCAGCCAGGGAAAATAGATCCTCCTTTAGGTCCATTCTGGGATCTATGGGCATCATGCGGCCCCAAGGTCCCTGGTTAGAAAAACCTTTTGCCAAGGTTTTTACTGGCCCACCGTGCTACGAGATGCAGAGGAGGTCATCTGTAGGTGCGAAGGATGCCAGTTCTATGCTCGACAAACCCATTTACCAGCGCAAGAGCTCCAAACCATCCCAATCACCTAGCCATTCGTGGTCTGGGGCCTCAACATGGTGGGACCTCTCAAGAAAGGTCTAGGCAGGTTTTACCCACCTACTCGTAGCAATCGACAAGTTTACCAAATGGATAGAGGTCAAGCCCATCACCAATCTCCGCTCGGAAGATGCGGTCAAATTCTTCCTCGACATCATCTATCGATTCTGCGTTCCTAACTGTATTATCACTGACCACGGGACTAACTTCACCGAGAAGAAGTTCTAGGACTTCAACAATGGATACAGCATCAGAATCGATTGGGCTTCGATCGGACATCCATGAACTAACGGTCAGGTTGAACGTGCCAATGGCATGGTCCTCCAAGGACTCAAGACGTGCATCTTCGATTGACTCAACAAACACGCCAGGCGGTGGGTTGCAGAGGTCCCAGCAATCCTCTGGAGCCTAAGAACGACCCCAAACCGATCCATGGGATTCACACCTTTCTTCCTAGCCTATGGAGCGGGAGTTGTGTTGCCCTTTGACCTCGACTATGGCACACCGAGAGTAAAAGCTTTCGACCGTGACCAAGCCGTGGCGGCTCAACAAGATGCAATCGACCTACTCGAAGAGGCCCACTAGACAACCGTCATCCGCTCCGCCCGCTATCAACAAACCCTCCATAGGTACCATGAAAGGAAGATCAGAGGAAGGATTCTTGAAGTCGGTGATCTCGTGCTACTGAAGGACCCAATCGACAAAGGAAAAACACAAGCTCTCTCCACCCTAGGAAGGACCCTATACGGTAACTGAGGTAATCCGACCGGGCACCTACCGACTGGGGGACAACAACGGTAATGTTCTTAATAACACTTGGAACATTGAATAGCTACATCGTTTTTCCCTTAAAATCGGTCTAAACACCTTCGGTTAAAGCACATGCTCCTGTAAGAGCGCCCCCGCCCGAACACTTTCAACCTGAGTCACTCGGGGGCTCCATAAATATACAAATATTGAGTACTACCTCTCTGTTTTGTTTACTGTTGTATGAAGAAATTCCTTCCTACCCTAACGAAGGGGTAGTTCATTCCTTTAAATTTACCTTACGTAGCTTTGCTTTAAAAATTCCAACTGATTGCACCCTGCCTTTTCCTATGGCTACAACCGGCCAAGCCTCGAGGGCCATGCCCCAGGCTTGCGAAGTTGCGACCTATGGAACAAACGGGTAGGTATGAGAAAGAAAGAAATTTAAAACAAAATTATGCTAAGGAGAAACTAAAGAACGGAAGGGAACAAGCTTCCCCGAACAGAATAACTCCATCACAGAAAATGAAATACCATTATAGCTGTTAAGCACATGAACTTAAAAGCCTTTGGAAGTACGGTCAGCACCCCTAAATTTAAAAGCCTTTGGAAGTACGGTCAGCACCCCTAAACTAGGCTCCATGCTTAATTTAAAAGATGTATGAACATACTCCAAACCTTAAGCATACTATAGCAAACAAAGCTAGCATGAAAGCATTATAGAGATTTATTCAAATAGAGATGAAAGAGTATGATTGTTATTTAGCAAATTGTGCATGGCATAAATGTAGAGACAACCAAGATGAATTTGCAACATGGCATAAGATTTTTTAGAGAAGTTCATCCCCCACACTTGAATTTTGCAAGGTAAAGTCAAGTTTGGACGTATGTGATTCAGTGTTGCATGATGATTGGTTGGACATACCTTGAGTCGTCATCCTTCATTCTTTGCTTCAAACCTGGAATGGTTAGTGACAAAAATACCTAAACGAATATTTTCACAATTATGTTTCTTTGCTCACTTCACAAGGGCATTACAACATAAAGTGAAAGCTCATGTTATCTCCCGAAAGTGCTTGCTTTAGGTCAAAAGCTCGTCCTTGGAAAACCTTCTAATTGCACTCAAGTTGGTGAAGTGGTTTCCCCTCCAACATCAACCTTTGTGTACCTATCTCAAGATTCACACAACGAGATCTACAATATTTATGATAAAGATATGCATCTACAACCACCCTTTCAAAGTCTTTATGAACAAGGAGAATGAGGGGGTTGAAGATCTCGTGTGTGGACAATGTTGGAGAGACTAATTAATTTAGGAGATTTCTCCTGCAATCATGGATTTGATGAGGTGTTCATGAAATAACTTCCATGCTCAGTTGATGTTATCTTCTTTTTCAAGCTCTAAATGTGTTTCTTCATGAATGTCTATAGATGAAAACATTATCTCCATCATTCCATGCCTATGACATTCATTGGATGTTTTAATGTCCAAGATTTCCCATGGATTGGTGGCTCTCGGGTTGATCTCGTCTAAGGCCTCCAAACTTGGATCTAACTCAAGTTTGGATTCTACCCATAAGGCTTTGTCCTTGTCTATTCATTCTTTAGCAACGACATACAAGTTCTTAATACATTCTAGCCATTGTCGTTGCTCTTTCTAGTCATCCTTATGGCCTTCATGACTCCCATGCTTAGGGTGTCTTGGTGGATTTCTAGGATCATTATGAGTTTTAGGAGAAAGAGCATAAGAGGGATCATTGGGGTCAAGGATGGGTTTAGAGATGTGTTCAGATGAGACATCTAATATGGGCATAGAAGGGGAGAGAATAGGAATGGCTTCTAGATAGCTTGGCTTGCCTTCTATGGTTTGACTAGACATGCCACCCTTGTGTTCTTCCCAATGTCCTATATGGGAATAAGGATGCTTTCCAATAGATCCCATCTTGAGAGGATTTGAATTATATTCGCTCGAAGGTCTCTTGTGGAACCGGAGGTTTAAGCTTTTCCCAAAATTAGCATAAAAAGATTATCCTCACAAGAAATTTCAAAAGTTTGAATTTCTTCTTCCCTTGGAGGATTTTGGGGTATTGATGGTTCAGGATTGACAGCTAAATCTTGGGATTGGAGTGGTTGTGATTTGGCTATCAAAACTTCCTCTTCTTGTTTGGGAGATGATTCATTCTCTTCGTCGGGGAGTTCATTATGAATGATAGTGTAGGGAGTCTTTCCACTAATTCTAACAAGCATAGATCTTGCTTCACTAGCAGACAGATGAAGGAAAGCTCCTCTAGAGGCTACATTAAGGGATTCCATGGAATCCTTGCTAAGACCCATATAAAAATGTTGAAAAAGTATAGGGTCTTGAATGGCAAGGTTTGGGCTAGTGATGATGAGTTCATTAAAATGATCCCATGATGTACCAAGAAATTCTCCTTCTAGTTGTCTAAAATTTAGAATGTCTTTCCAAAGGCTAACCACTTTAGAGATGGGAAAGAAATGTAAACAAAATTTAGAGCATAATGTTTCTCAATCTCCTTGCATACTTCCTACAGTTTGACTATACCAATGTTTAGCTCTTCCTATCAAAGAGAACAGAAACAACTTCCATCTTATGGTTTTATCAGACATGCCATTGATACGCAAGCATGCACAGGTCTATTCAAACTCTTGTAGGTATAAGTGTGGGTTTTCATCGCCTTCTCCCATGAAGGATTTATCTCGAATCAATTTTATAAAATACGGGCGCAACTCATAGCCAGGTGTTAGGATGAGCTCTGAAGATTTTGGTGGCTCTAGGCTTGCGCTCGTGGGTTTAGCATATTGATAGATAGGAGTGGAATCCATTGTAACACCCTAGTGTTAAGCATTGCATTTGGCATTTGCATTTCATGAGCACAAGCATAATCCATTTCATTCATGAGCATGAGCATATGAAGTTTCATTCATTTACCTTCTCTTTATCACATGGGATGTTGCTCATATACTTAATTATGCTTGTGATCATATGTGACCAATGCATGAGATGGTTGTGAAGTCATGAAAACACCTTAGACACATCTAGGATGGTAATTGGAACAATGTTTATATTCATGACATAGACCAAATTTGCTTCTAAGTGTTGGTTTCGTTTAAAATGCCATTTTCATGATGCTAGTTTGACTAAAGTTGAACTAGTACTTAGAGAGCTTGCATGGCTGTGTGACCTAAATAAAAGTTGTAGTTCACATCATGGGTAACAAACTTTATTTAAGGGTCATGAGCTAATTTATTGTCTAACATGGTCAAATGGAGCTCACATGTATCAACAAAATGTGGTTTGGTGACTTAAGAATTTTTCTGTGTTGTAGCTATTTTTAGTTTTGTGGTACCTTGCTTTGGAGCACTGTAGTTTCAAAACTGTTGGGAATTAGGCCAAACTCCTTTAAGCATTTTTCTAGTGTTCATGTAGCTCTACAAATTTTATTAATGAAGTCTGCACCAATTTTCCATGAATTAGGAGTACTAATCGCTTGAAGATGCGCTATCAGTCGGGTTTAGGGTGGACTGAATCGACACTACGCGTGCGCGTCGTGGCCGATCGGTGTCGGGCCATGGCCACCGCGTGGTGGCTGTACACCGGCGTCAGCCCCACCTATCAGGCCAGCATAGGTAGATAAGCGAGCCACTCCCTCCCACTATCTCTCACGTGCTCAGTCGCCTCTACCTCGCCTTTCTCTTTCGCTCTCACACTCGCTGAGCGAACCATAGCGCTGCGCTGTCGCCACCACACCTCTACCGAGCTCACACGCCACCACCACCATGCCATTATGTGATTGCTCGTGCACACCACTCGGCCATCACCTCCTCCACCTTGCTAACCACCCATTGCCTTAACCCGAGCCAAGGTAAAGGCCTACGGGCCATTGCCATTATTGCGCCATCACTGAGAGTGCCGCCACCATGCACGCCGCCGTGGCTGTGCATGCTTGGTGTTTTTTCCTCGCGTGCTTCTAGATGTTAGGGTTAGGTTAGAGCTAGGTATAGCTCGAGGCAAGAGCCTAAGGCCAATGTTGGCCTTGTCAGAGCGGAACATCGCCGTGCCGCCATTGTGCTTGCACCACCGTTGTCGCAGAACCGACCAATTTATAAGAGTACAAGTACAATGGCAGCCCACAAGCGGTCGCACTGTCATACTTGAACCCATATAAACCCGGTAGTCCGTCGAGTACCACGACGGGTCTCGATAAATGATTTACAACAACCAAGATCGTACAGGATTCAACATACATGCCACATATTATATAAAGTTCACAGATACATTTCATCATCAGAGTACGAATAAAAGTTATTACAAACTGAGTTTGATAAATAAAGCGGAAGCAATTATGTTCGAAAATAAAGTTTCCAACATAGTTTAATACAGTGCCAAGTCGGATCATGGTCCACAAAAGCAAGGATATGAATTAATAAAGAAGCCTGCCCAAGGCTTACTCCTCATCCACAGCGGGATAGAAGCAACTCTTGCAATAACCATGATACACAGTGCCATCTGCAACAATGGGAAAATAAACCCTGAGTACGAGAAGGTACTCAGCTAGACTTACCCGTCATGAACCAGAAATAAAATGACTCCAAGGATTATGCAAGGCTGTATAAGTGGACGTAACTTGACAACATTTTTGCGTAAAAGCAATTGAATCATGGTACAGTTACAATTCTTTACCAGATTAATTATAACTATCCATTTCTAGGTTAGCAACTATCCTGTGCCAAACATGTGGTATATCATTTAGAACCATACAATAGTAACCATAGCAGGTATTGAAATTCCATATTCATCCGAACCATCATGTTTCATAACACAGTTGCTATGATGTTGGGACTAGCCAAGTTTCTCACTATCCGGGAGAGACGGCGATTCGAATCGATTTCAACCAGCTGGGAATTTATTCCTAACACAAACCCAGGTCTACCAGCCATGATAGCTTAGGTCACCTTTGGTACAACTCAGGTACACATTTCGCGGGTCCGTACCACGCCGCACAATCTGGAACACCAGATGCCAGGATGCTCAGGCCAAGCCTGCCCTTGGGCTTAGTCTGATCGTTCCCCGGAAGGAGCGCACAACAGAACGGTTCCCGGCCTGAGTTGAATTACTCGGCTTCGCGGTCGGAACGAGTTATCCGGCCAGCTAAGTGAGAGGCATGTGTTCAATCTTGTTAGAAGCGCCAACAACGGTATGGTCCTTAATCGACACAGACGGGGATAAATCCACACCCAAGACCTCCATGTCTTGTTGCTTCTCTATCGACTTCCCGTCCGGTCTCGATTTACTTTTACCCCATGGTTCTGTTTCATGATAGCAGATATAGCCAACCGTGCTCCGGTATCCACCTACATCTCGCAGGTGACAGGACATCACCCGACTTCTACCGGTCTAAGCATGGCTAAGCATATATTCGATCCTGGACCTATATCGGTTAAAGGTGTAATATCTGGACATGGAATGTACATGCATCAAGTGGTTTCATTCAACTCTTATAACCTAATGCATCAATCATAAGTACTTAAGTAAACATTTGTAAATTACTGGGAGACTTATAATGCTCTAGGGCTTGCCTCGCAGAAAGGAAGTAGGGCGGTGGTCAGGACACTCCGGAAGCTCTTCAGGGTTCTGCTCCACGCCTTCGGGAGCTGCGGCTTGCGGATCCTCCTGCTGATTCCCTTCCTCTGCTTCTTCGAATTCCAACAATGTGATCTCTTCCTCCGATCCTAGATGCATGAGTATGGCATAAGTATTACGAATGCATATATGTTAACAAGTGCATCATGTTTATTGAGTAGGTGCATATCTCTTCTCGATTATTTAATTAACTATTTCCACAATGCATCGATTATGCCACAAAATAGTAGCTACTTGTTTCACTCATAACTGGAGTTCTACTAATCCAAATTCAGTGATCCTGGACTTTCTGGAAAGCTTATCAAATTCTCTACAACTTTGTTATTAACCATTTTTACAGTACACATCATTTTCAACATGCAACTCCTCAAACTACAGAATCTATCTGGAAACTATTCAACATGCAATATAAAGTAACACTACTTCTACTTCATGTAATCATTCCAAATTTGACAACATAAAATCTACCAATAGTGTAAGCATACCAAATACATTTTAGATAATATAATGGTGAAGCCCAAACTATTTATTTAAATGCCTTTATTATTTTATTTCGATATCTAGGTTAAATAATAAACACATATCAGATGTGCTTCATAAATTCTCAAAAATTTACAGTGCCTTACTAATGCTATCAAAGGACTACTATAAAAATTTCATGTCATTTTACCAAGTAGAACATCCTATGCAAAAATGACAAGGCAGCAAGGCTTGAAATAGCATAAATGGAAAACCCTATTAAAAAGGGTCAAGCAACAGATTTCCTATTTTTCTTAGCATCCATATACTACTAGGATTACCCCCAACAAATTTCATGAATTTTGGACTCATAAATAATTTATAAAAATTCATGCAAGGATTAACTATTCATAAAAGAAAAATCTATAACTATAAATCTACACATGCACTGGTCCTCAAATTTTTACCAGAGTTCATATATGCTAATACTAGCTTACCACAAAAATTTCATAAATTTTTGGAGCACAGGAACTCTAGATATAAAATAAACAAATTTGAATGCATTCAAAAGCACATTTCAAATCCCTATTTAAATCTCCAAAAATTTCTACTGTAAATGTCAAGAACATATTTTTCCTAAATACTACACTTCCTAAGGAACACTAACAAATTTATTTCACAATTTTTGGAGCCAGCAAACTGAAGATACAAAAATTACAAAACATATGAAATCTGCATTCAAAATGAACTGGCTTTAAAACATGGAGTCGCTGACACGCGGGACCCACTGGTCAGTTGACCCCACCGGTCAGCGAAACAAAAATAGAGCCGGTGGCGCTGAGCAAGCTCGCGCGGCCATGGCTCATCGACGGCGAGTCCGCCGGTGGTGACATCTTCACGGCGTGACCTACTTGACCTAGCTCACCTAATGAACCACTTGGCCGGCCCTATCGTCGACGCCAGTGACGACGACGGCGGCCATGGCGGATTGGCGTGGTGGGACAACGGCAGTACGCCGGTGATGACCTCGGTGGCTCGATCTAAAGCTCGGACGAGCACCAGTGTCCTATGGCGAACCTATCACGCAAGGTTTCACAGTCTACGGTGGAGGGAGGTGCCCCAGCCACGGTGACGGGGCTAGCGGCGGAGCTCTGGCGAGCTCGCACGCGTTGCGGTGGCTTACCAAGCACTATCAGCAGGCATGGGAGGAGGCAGTGGGTCGCTGGGGAGCTAGTAGTGCTGCTACGGTGATGATTGGGTGGCTCGTCGCGAGCTTGCGCATGGCTATGGTGACGGCGGTGCTGCGGGAGCTCGGTGGCTCTGCTGTGGGTGAAGAAGGAGGCCGGGAAAACGAAATGAGGGCGCTGGGCGTTGTGGGCGAATGTTGGAGTGTTGAAGCCGCGCTCAGGCACGTCGTGGCCTGCGCGGTTAGGGCAACGGTGACGCGCGGCCACCGCGACCTCCACGCGGCGCTCGGTTCCTACCGGTGTCGGCCACTGAACATTTTGATTCAGTCGATTCAGACAAGGAATGCCGAGCCTGACGACGTGTTTTGACGTTCATCTAACTGCTAATCCATAGCTCCATTGCGTAAACCATCTAAATGGAACTTGTAGACCGATGTACCATCTACAACTTTCATTCAAGAATCTAGTTCTAATTCGCAACCGAGACGGAGTAAAATCATGCTCAAGGTCAGCTTGTCAGGCTGTCAATGATCCAGGACTTAGAAAAATTCGTTAAGTGTTGAAAGCTTGATTTTGCTGGTTTTTGTGGGACCCATTCAAGCATGTTAGAAGCTAAATCAGTCCATGACCTAAAAATAAAAGTTGTTCCTTATGTCAAACACTACAACTTTGCTTTAGTGATCTCCTCCATGCAAGGTCTCTAACACCTCGTTCAACTTTAGTCAAACATGTCACTTTTAAATGATGATACACATCAAAGCATGGCTTAATGACCTTTTTACACCTAACCATGAATATCAAAGTTGTTCATAATGATACTCTAAACATGTTTAAGCAATTTGCAAGGTCATTCAATCATTTCATGTAGTAGTCACTCATAGGGCCATTTAAAGTAATCACATGAAACATGACTTAAGGACTTGATCATGGAAAATGACATTCATGAACTATGTTCCAAATGTGAACCTAAGCATTGCCAAAATATTTTGGTGACTCATATTAACCAAGTACATGTGTCCACTCATGATCATATGCATATACACATGGAGACATGAAATAACAAGAAAGGTTGCATATGTTAATGAAACATGCGATAACAAGCAAATGTTGCAAATGTTTCAATCAAATGTTTCAATTGTAAATGCTTGTTTATGAATGCGTGATGATCATGCTCATGTTATGCAAGTCAAGTTATGCAAGGCTAACACCCGAGGTGTTACAACCGTGCTGCCACAAATGCGGCCGTGCCTCACCGACGCCCTCACAAGCCCCAATCTAAACCCTAGAACTCTGCTAGGTCACCCTTGAACCGTAGCCGTGCTCACCCGAGCTTGTCATGGCTGAAGACGGCCGAAGCACCACTATGCACCACCATTGAGCCGCCATGGACACCATCAAGCTAGCTCTGGCGAGCCTCCGAGCCAACCTAGGGTACCGGTTGATGTAGATTCAGTTGGGGAACATGTCGGTGGTGACGCTACTTGCTGGTGACCTCGCTGTCGGCGAGCTTTTCATCAGTCAACTACCACCTATGCCTTGGCCTCGCTGACACATGGGGCTGGGTTGACTATGGGACCCATGTGTCAGTTGTAGTGGGTGTAGACCGGGTGCTCCTAGCTGTAGCGCCCGAAGTGGAAATTTGATTTTCTTTGTTTATTTTTCACATATTTTGTTGCTAATTTGCAAAAATTATATCTAGAGCTAGGAGTATCCAAATGTGGTGAACCAAATTTTGTTGGATTCAACTTGAAGTGTAATATCTTATAAAAATATGAAATCTACTATTTATGGTATTTTTCTAGAAGAATTAAATTCAGCAAGATAAGTGCTTTTAAAATAGTTTCTATCTTGTAAATTGCATAACTTGATCTAGGAAGGTGATAAAATTGTGATTCTAATTTTGCTGGTCTTGTGTTGATATTATCTAGCTAGCAAAAATATTAAACCTACAGTAAGCATACTTAAAATATGGTCTTCCTATTTAATCTTAATTAATTGCTAGTTTCTAGTGAAAATAAATGGGGTAAAAATACATAATATATGATCATGCAAGTTTTCACATAGTATTCTAATGCTAGGAGAAAAGTAAGAAAAATATTAAATCTGTTGTTTGACACTTTTCACTATGCTAAACTATTTTTGCTAAAATAAGCATATGTAACGTGTCATTTTTGTAACTTTTCACCATCCAACTTCTTTTATCAAAGGCAAGCCCCGGAGCATTTTAAGCTTCCCATGTTTTACAAAATATCACTTGAGTCCTTTATGTTTGATGCATTAGGTTATACGAGTTGAATTAGAAACACTTGATGCATAAAACTACCTTGTCTAGATAAATATACCTTTAACCCTGTGTAGGTCCAGGATCAAATATATGCTTAGCCATGCTTAGACCGATAGAAAGTCGGGTGATTTCCTGTCACCTGCGAGATATAGGTGGATATCGAAGCACGGTTGGCTATATCTGCTATCATGGAACAGAACCATAGGGTAATGTAACTAGAGGCCGTCAGAGTCTATGTGTAGGTTGACTCATGTGATTCTGTCTATGTTGGTTAAGGACCATACCGTTGTTGGCACTTCTGTCAAGATTGAACGCATGCCACTCACTTTGCTAGCCAAATAACTTGTTCTGATCGTGAAGCCGAGTAGCTCAACTTAGGCTGGGCCCCATTCTGTAAAAGTGCGCACTCTAGATGGTAGTAAGGATGTGTGGGGAGCCAAACATGAGCCCAAGGGCAGGCTAGGCCTAAACGTCCTGGTAGCTTGTTGTCCCTGATTGTGCGGCGCTGGTCGAACCCGGGAAATGTGGACCTAAGTTGTACCAAAGGTGACCTAAGGTGACTGTTGATTTGGTCTGCCTAGGTTTGTGTTAGGAACAAATTCCCAACTGGTTGAAATCGATTTAAATCACCGTCTCTCCCGGACAGTGAGAAACTTGGCTAGCTCTAACATCGTAGTAAGTGTATTATGGAATGATGGTTATGAAGAACATGGAATTACTACACCAGGCTATGGTTATTATTGTTATGCTACTAAATGATATACCACATGTTTGGCATAGATTAGTTGCTAATCTAGAGATGAATAGCTATAATTAACTTGATGACCGAATTATAACTGTATACTTGAATTGGTAAGCTTTTTATGTAAAATGTTGTCAAGCTAGCTCCACTTATATAGCCTTGCATAATCCTTGGAGTCACTTTATTTTTGGTTTATGATAGGTAAGTCTAGCTGAGTACCTTCTCATACTCAGGGTTTATTTCCCATTGTTGCAGATAATACGATGTATTATGGCTACTATAAGAACTGCTTCTGTCCCGCCATGGAAGAGGAGTAGGGCCCTGGTCAAGGCATCTCTTGTTAATCCCTCCCTTATGCTTTTGTGGGATTGTGATCACGAGTTGGCTTAGTATTTGAACAATGATGGAGATGTTGGTTTCAAACTTTAATTGCTTCCACTACTATTTTACCTAAACTTTGTTTATAATAACTTTTAATCGAACTTTGATGTATGTAACTGTATTTGTGAACCTTATGTAATGTGTGACATGTATGTTCAATCATGTATGATCTTGGTTGTATGTTGGTTGAATCGAGACCCTTCATGGTACTCGACGGACTACCGGGTTTATATGGGCTCAAGTATGACAGTGCGACCGCTTGCGGGCTACTATTATACTTGTGCTCTTATAAACTGGATGGTTCTGCTACATCCATGCTAAACGAAAAAGTAAAAGAAAGAATAAGAGATAAGAGGTTAAGCTAGGCTTGTAGTTAATTCAGCTACCGTTTCCCCGGCAACAGCGCCAGAAAGCTTATTGGTATATTTAACGCACATAGATAAATCCTCAAGCGCACGGATACCTTTGTAGCTTTCACCCAAAGGTATTCCAAGTATTGTATCCTCAGGGAAATGTATGAGACTAACTATGGTCTAACTTAACTAAGAGTACCAACAAGGTTAGGATAATAGGAGCATAGAGAGGATAACTAAAGTTCTCTAGTTCTGACTTGGGTAAGCTTATGTCTTATACTATTCAACTAGGGACATTACTAGGAAAAGACACCAATAGAGGATGCTTTCCTTCGCAACCACGTCTTACATGTGCCTACAGATGGGTGGTGGACTACATAGGATCAACGAAGCTATATAGTACAGGCTATATGTCACTCACGCGATCTACCACCTTCTGGAATGTAGGGTGCATCCATGATTAACCTAAGTCCAAGCACCATGCTTACACTTACGATTAATACTCTACTCCCCCTAGGAAGAGAATAAAGCACTCAATAGAGAGTCGTGAACCTGAAGAACAATATGAACAAGATGCTTACTTAAATCAGAAGTTGATTACTAGAGAAATCTCAAATGCAAGCTCAGATAGAACTTGAATCCACCAAGGTACAATCCATAGAGAGAGCACCAACAGGATGGCATTGTAACACCCTAGATGTTAAGCATGCATTTAGCATTGGCATTGCATGAGCACAAGCATCATTGATCATTCATGAGCATGAGCATCTCAAATTTTATCTCTATGATTGCTTATATCACATGTGTTTGTTAAATGCTTTACATATGCTAGGATTTACATGTGACCAATGTATAAAATGTTTGTGGGACCTTAGGAGTACCTTAAACATGTTTAGAATGTCACATGGAACAACTTTGGTATTCATGACTTGGACCCATTTGGCCTCTAAGTCATGGTTATAGTGTAGGCTTTCATTTTCAAGTTGTATGATTGACCTAAGTTGAACTATACCCTAGAGACTTTACATGGCATTGCACCCTTAAGAAAACTTGTAGTACTTGACTAGAGTAATAACTTTTATTTTTGGGTCAAGACCTAATTCGGTGCATAGCATGCTAAAAAATAGTCCACAAGTAGGTATAGAATTATTGTTTTTGACTTTGTAAAATTTTCTAAGTCTAGGATCGCATTACAGTTTCAAGTGCTGCACTTTGGAATGATATAACTCATGAACCATTAGGATTTAGGCCGAAGTACTTTTAGCAATATTGTAGATCATATGTAGCTCTACAACATTTGTTAATAGATCTTTTTCTAAGAATGAACGGATTTGGAGTTGGATGATCGCTAAGGTGCTTCGTCAGGCACTGTCATCGGCTCTGATGGCCGCGTCCACACACGCGTCGATGGCCGACTGGCCATAGGTCATGCACGCCATGTGGTGGTCGTACATCGGCGTTGGCCCAGCCTATTGGGCCTCAGCGTGGTGAAGAGTGAGGTGACGCTGTGCTCAATCCATTCCTCGCTCTTTCGCTCTCGCTCGCCTTCCCTCTCGCCCACCAAGCAGCAGTGCAACCGTCGCCATCACCGCCGTGAGTTTCACCACACTCATTCAATGCCATCACCGCACCATTTTCCAATCGATCGCACCAATGGTTGTGCCTTGTTCCATGCTTCAACCTCCACCCCTTTGCCTAGCACTTCGAGTCTAGGTAGGGGCGCATTTTGCCATTTTTGCCACTAGTGTTCTAGCTAGGAGCACTACCGACCTCCATGCTCGCCGTGGCCAGCCACAATTTGGGCACCTTCACTCTCTCTCCCTCATTTTGTCTTTGTCGTAGGTCCTAGCATCTTAATCCATTGTCCAGTTTGACGCTACCGCTTGGTTGCGTCAAAACGTGTCACCGTTCTATGCGAGGATGCCATGGCCGCTGTGGCACTCGAGCTCACCGTTGATGAGCTGGTCCATCTCTCCCTCCTCTCTTGCACTGTATTAGGTTGAGTGACCCTAGAACTTGCGTATGGCATGATAGAGACCTACCTTTCATCGCCATCTAGCCAAAATGGTGGGAGCACCACCATGCTCCGTGTGCCGCAGCCAAAGCATGCACGTGGTCGGAGCTCACCGCCACCTCACCGGAGCCCTAACCACCATAGATAGCTTTGTTAGGATTACACATAGGCATAGCACACCTCACCAGAGCACACGATGGCTAGAGAATGCCAGCATGCCACTACGCTACCTCCGCTATCCGCCATTCTCACCGATGAGCTATCTCCGGTGAACCCTAGGTCACGTAGTAACCACCTATCGACACGGCTTGATGAGAGGAACACGTTGGTGTCACAATCATCATCGGTGATCTCATCGCTAGCGAGATAGGGCTGGCCAGATCACCTCCTCTGCTCTAGAGTCACTGACGTGTGGTTCCTACAAACCAGCGGGCACCATCTGTCAGCATGTGTATTATTTGATTTTTTGATTTGTTTTCACACATTTGAATGCATGTTTCAAAAATTCATATCTCAAGCTTGGAGTGTCCAATTTTGGTGAACCAAATTTTGTTGGGTTCCTCATGAAATATAGTATTTGATAAAAATATGAAACACACTGTTTCTAATATTTTTCTAGGAGAATTAAATGGAGCTAAATAAGTGCTTTTAAATTGTTTACAATCTTGTGAAATACATAACTTGAGCTAGGGAAGTGATAAAATTGTGATTCCAATTTTGTTGATCTTATGATGACATGGTCTAGCTAGGAAAAATACTAAACTTGCAGTAAACTTAATTGGAGTAAGGTCTTTCTATTTATCTTTTAATAAATGGTGTTTTCTAAGGAAATTCATAAGGATAAAAATAAGTAACATATTGCCATGCAAATTTGTGTAAAGTGTTAATAGGTTTTGGGGAAGCTAAGAAAAATATGAAATCTACTGCTTGACACTTTTCAATAGGCTAAACTATTTTTGCTAAAATAAACCTACGCAACTTGTCATTTTGTATAGAGGGCTATACTTATCCAATTAGCATGAAATTTGCACAGTAGACTTTTGCGATCATATGTATGCTACTATAATTTTGTCTAAATTTATCTAGCACCAGAAATATTTATCTCATAAATCACCTTATTATATAAAGAAATTAATAAAGGTATCTAACTACATTAGTTTGGCATAAACATAATGTTTTCTCTAGTCCTTGTGATGCATATGATCTGCTGATAATGGTAGTTGTGCTTGAAGTTGATTGGTTATAAGCAGCTACTTAATTATTGCTTTATAATTCCGCTAGATGGCTGCAGGAGTAGTTTCTGTTGTATTGATAAATTCATGATGATAATTACATTTCCTGTGAAACTTGTTATTAACAAAGTTGTAGATAACTTACTTATCTTACTTGTGTTATTTTCATGGTAATATACTAAATGGTTTGGGACTTATAGCTATTAGAAGTCTACTGTCAGAAATTGCTTGTCTACTGGATAGATCTGGATGATTGAATTGCTTAACCTAGATAACTATTAAATAATCTTGTGATGACTAAATGAAAGTTGTAGGCAATTTTATGAGATTTCCATAAAGTCCTAGATCACAGCAATTGGTTGAGTAAAACTCTAGTTATGATCTAAACTTGTAGCTGTTGTGTTGTGGTCCAGAAATGGACTTAGTGTGGATTCTTGAAAATTCTAGAGAAGAGATATGCACCTACTCAATAAATAAGAATTCAACTTGGTTATCATCTAAGTAACTTGATATAATCATCAACATAGAATCATTCATGTTCTCATGTTATATCATTCACAATCCTTCTTATGCATCCATGATACTTTATGCATTTGCATGCAATAGGTGCAGCGGAAGAAAACATGTTGGTGGAACTCGAAGCCGATCCATATGAGGAGAACCAGGAAGCTCCATACCAAGAAGCTCTAGACAAAGGCAAGCCTAAAGTTGATCATCTCCAAGAGTGCCCTGACCACCAGCCGACCACTTTTGTGAAAGGCAAGCCCCAGAGCATTCTAACATCCTATTTGTTCTAATACCAACATGAGTCCTTTTTATGTTAATGCATTAAGTACTAGGAGTTGATTGGAACCACTTGCTACATATACTTTCCTTTTCCAAAAATATCTATCTTGAATCCTATGTAGGTCTAGGATCGACCTTTATGCTTAGCCATGCTTAGACTGGTAGAAGTGGGTTGATTTCCTATCACCTGTGAGCTATAGGTGGTGACTTGATCACGGTTGGCTATATTGTGCTATTGTGGAACATAACCTGGTGATGTTGAACAATTAGAGACCGGGTGGAATCTTATATGTTAGGTGTGGTGACTTATAGTGATTCCATCTCTATTGTTTAAGGACAGGCCGTTGGAGGCCCTCTTGTCATGTTGAATGCATGCCTCTCATATAGTTGGCCGGATAAGTCATTTCAACCGCGAAGCCGAGTAGCTCAACTCAGGCTAGGGACACGAGCAGTTAAAGTGCACACCCTGGAGGCAGTAAAGATGTGTGGAGAGCCAATGGCATGAGTGCAAGGGTGGGTTCGAGGCCCGAGCTTCCTGGCAGATTAGTTGTATCTTTGAGGGTACGACACTGGTCTTACCCACGATTTGGACCTAAGTTGTACCAAAGGTGACCCGATGCGACCCTGACGGCGGGAGTATGGGTGTGTGTTAGGAATAATTCCCCAGCTAGGTAGGAATCGATTCGAATCGCCGTCTCTCCCAGATAGTGAGAACTTGACATGAGCCCCCTTCATCATAGTAATTGATGAAAGTAATGGTTATGTGGATTATGGAAATGCTCAACTTGATATGGTTACTATTATGATGATTTAATGGTAAACAACATGTTTGGCATAGGATAGATGCTAATCTAGAATGGAACAAGAATAATAAACTTGTTATTTCAAAGTTAAAAGATACTAGATAAATATTGTCTTGTAGGCAAAGGATGTCAACCAACTCCACTTATAAGCCTTGCATGATCCCTTGTGTCTCTTATTTTTGGTTTATGATGGGTAAGTCTAGCTGAGTACCTTCTCATACTTAGGGTTTATTTCCCTATTATTGTAGATAATGTGATGTACCTTGGCTACTATAAGCACTACTTTGCTCCTACAGTGGATGAGGAATAAGACCATGGGCATGGTCATTCTATATATCATCTCACCCTTGTGCTTTTGGTTGGAGATGACTGTGAAAACTAGCTATGTATCTAAACTACTATGGATGTTGTTCAGATCTATGTTGCTTCTGCTACTATTAAACTGTTGTTGTAACAACTATGATGGAACTCTGATGTATGACAAACTATTTGTGAACTTGTTCTAACATGTGGCTTGTATGTTGAATCATGTATGATCTTGGCTTGTATGTTGGTTGATTCGAGATCCTTCATGATACTCGATGGACTACTAGATTTATATGGGCTCAAGTGTGATGGTTTGACTACCTCAGTAGTGGCCATTGTACTTGTGCTCTTATAAATTTGACGGTTCTATTACAAGCATCTCCTCCAAACCCTTCCCTCACTCTCTATCTCACTATTATTTATAAGACTAGATCATATGGAGGACTAATCTTGGGTTTTAGGATGGCTCCAGGGAGGGTGGCAGGGGCTGGTATATATAGGCCGGAGCGTCCAACGTGAGCCATTGGATCAAACTGACTTAAAGGATGGCGTAGATGTAACCTAGGAGGTGGTAGAGAACCGACATAACAACGGGCGGCTAACATGGGGGCCCATAGGTCGGGTAGCCTCTAGGTGGGGCCGACTGGCCCCACATGTCAGAGACACAGGCTCTGCTTCAGCGATTCACCTTCTAGAGTCATCTAGAGTCTTCCCACATCGATTACACAGTAGAATTCTGTAATTTCGTTTGACGAATAGGTCTCCCTTGATGGTTTTCTAGACAAACCCTGCTAAAAACACAAATGCACCAAAACTCATGGAATTTATTAGTTTAAACCCCTATACTTATGTTTGGTGATGGAATTAAGTATGAATATAGGTTATGTTGATGGTTCATAATTGATGTTAGTGACCGTCAACAACGAGCATGATGCCATAGACGGCACCGTGGATTTGCTTGAGCTTCCTTGTCGTTGTCGTAGGCGCTACTCTAGTTCTCCCAAAGGAAGTCGAACCTCATCCGGGTGTGGGAGAAGGCCACTCCAGAGGTGCTCTCTATCCCCTCTGAAGGGGGCGAGAGGTCTTTGCCCACCTTACTCCCTTGCCCCTATCCTCCACCCAATGCATGGGTGGTGGCACTAATGGAGGCGCTCATCAGGTAGCGCCGTGGCATGGCTGGAATCTAAGTTGGTGGTGGAACAAGAGGCCTAGCATGCTATGGCGTCGAGGGCCAAGATGTCTCAGCACAAGGTTGTAGAGGCAGAGGAGGCTCATAGGATGGCTAAGGCCTGATCACAAAGCTGAGGGGTTCCTTGGGTCTACTAGAGACCAAGAGGGATACTGCCTGTTCCGAGCTCTATGAGGCCCAGCGGCTCATCATAGATGTGTCTTCTTCTCTTCCTTCTTTCCCTTGCCTCCGGGACGGGGTCTTTTGTCCTAGGCCACCATGAACCCGATTCTTTTTTCCTCACATGATGCAAGGCTATGAGTGGAGCTTGCAGATGAACAAGGCAAGGGTCTCAGAGTAGGAGGCCAGGAAAATATGTGTGGAGTATGACCACCTTTGGAAGGAGTTGTAGGTGGAGGCAAAGGTGTCGGTGGATGGATAGACCAACTTGGTGAAGCATGAGCAGGAGGTAGACATGGTGCAAGTAGAGCTGCAGGGGCTCACCATCGGCGTGCAAGAGGAGTGCGGTGCCCTACTCCACTCACCACCCTTGGGAGAGGAGTAGAATCTTGCTAGGCATGTTTTGTGAGTCGTTAGGAGCATGGTCCACCAAGGGGCCACCGTGGCCCTAACCTTGGTGAAGCTTCAGCTCCTGCTAGTTGACATGGGTACCATGGATCTAGGGGTGCCCAAGGAGACCTCTGACAAGTTACTGGAGGAAGCCGAGAGCACAGTGGTACCTCTAGTTGCTGCTATGGCGGGCATCGTCAATGTTAGGCTGCTACTGATCGATGAGTATCTAGAAGAGGACGATGCACCCTCCAATGCTCTAGTGTCCTCATGACCTGCACAAGGATTAGGTTGTAAACTCTACTATTGTGATTCCAAGATTTTGTCCCCTTTCAAACAATGTGACACTAAGGGCGCGCCTGCCCACCAAATCTTCATGCTTTCATCGCCACTCCCACTCCATGCTCTATTTGTCTCACTAGGGGCATCCCAGTGCCTACTCCCTTCTTCCTAACCCTAGTGGTGATTAGCTAATAGGTCCGTTGGCCTAGGTCATGCCCATGTGGTGTTAGGGCATTAGCTTATCCTAGCCGATGGTCAGGAGAGGGTGAATCAAGGTGGCTTTGCTCCCGGACCATGATATCAGAGCAAGGAGGTTCGTAGCCTCGAAAGCAGGTCGATTTGAGGAGGATGGGTGCACTCCTCAGTGGCAATTTGGGAGGTGAAGAACACATGGAAAAAAGCTTAACGACTAGGGAACTTAGTTGTCTATGGAGCTAGCATGTCGATCCCTTCACTGGGTGGCCCCCTTTCTATGTAGGGCTCCTATGTCGAGTAGCACTCCGGCCGTGATAGAGAACTTGTCAAGGAAATAAATAAAATCCTAGTCATTTATGCATGAAGCACAGGGTAGGATGATGAATATCACTAGTGTGTGGGTGGTGACAAGTAAGTTCTTTGGATATTTCTCTCCAGAATTTTGTCCTATCAAAATCTTATAGAGCAGAATATATGTCAACTACGCACCGTGCATTAAATCCTAGAAGCTCACTAAACTATTTCTAGGGGACAGAAAAATCTTTCCCAAACAGTCTAAATGTGACTTTAGAATCAATATGCCAAACATTTTTCCACCCAATAGTTTAAAAGATGATTTTGAATTCAGCATTCATATCTATTGATTGCAAAAGGGTTGGGTCATAGATAGAAGTGTGAATGAACCTCTGGGTTTTTAGCTACTTGTAGGCCTCCTCTGTCTTGTTCTGAAGCTTGAGATGCTTCTCCTCTAGGAGAATGTTCTTCTCAGCGGATGATGACCCAGACGGCAGTGCTTCAATAGCGGGAGATGGAACGTCAATCTGCATATCAATGCTCCCCCCAAGAAGAAGAGCTTCTCATTGAATGGAATGATGCCACGCACTTGACTTGCTCATTTTCCTACAAAATAAAAAGACAACACAACTCATGGAACAGATTAGGAAAATAAAAAGTTAGCAGTTAGCCATCCAGAAGTTAGTCATCCGAGGGTTAGTGAAACGATCCATGATTTCCTCGAAGGGAAATCCACAGATTACATCTTAATGTGATAGTTCAGGAAGACCAAGCTCTCACATTATCATTATTCAGTTAATACCACAGTTCATACATCACAAAATTACACGTTTATGAGGTATTACAACACTTGGTAGCACACCTAAGTACAATGTATACTAGCGAAGACACACATAGAACAATATTAGGGTAGATCTAGCGCCTCAGCGGGTGAAGGCTCCTCCTTCACGGCCAATAATCAAAGTAGCATAGAGCATCAGCGGGCGTAGACTTCATCTCCTCAACCAAACTTGAGCATAGGAATGAGACCACCTAATCCTTCTAATCCCCACTATTGTCATCGTAGATGGCACCCAATCTTGCTAAATAATTATCAGTATGATTTGTACTAGCCACTGGCTCCACCATATGCTTTGCGTTTTCTTTGTGGTAGTGGAATGCAAGGGTAGAGCAAAGGGCTTATATATGGCTATAGGTTTCCTATGCAAGTTCATCAATATTTTATAATAATTCATCAATTTTTTGACCCATCTCATCCACATGTTCACCCATCCCATCAAACACGTCTCACCACACTCTCACTCTCTAGGCGGCAAGGACGACTCCCTTTCATGCCTTGCCTCATTGTCCAAAGCCAGAAACCAACACCAAACCCATGGGGAAGAAGAAGAAAGGACTCCTCTCACTAATTAAGGGAAGCATAGGTCATAGGAATGTCCATATCTGAGGACTCGACTATACGTATAGATCGATCAACTCTGTAGAGCGTGTACACCTAGAACCACAAGATCACAATCATCAGTGGTGCCCTGCCTAGGCTGATATCGATTGCCTCCCAACCGGTATGGTGCCATCCTACCTGTCAGCCCTAGGCCACCCCAAAGTCCACCGGCATGCTAAGACTGTGAGACATAGTATCGGGCCCCTAGAGGTCACTATGCTGTCTTAGGAGGGAGTGGGCCATACGCCCATACCTCCCTACACTATCCACTTCCAACCTAGCAGTAATGGCACCATCCTAGTTGGTCAGGTAACTGTCCCCCACCCATTTAGGAGCGAGTGATGTGTACATAGGGTCCTATGATTTGGTTCTCTTGACATACCAGTCCTTGGGGGGACCAGATAGGATATATTCTCAAAGGAGATAACCAACACCCCATGCCTCGACGACACCTCAATCACAAAGAGTCGCCTCCTTGAAATATACTCCTCACGCATGTACTGCCATAGGTACCTCTCATAGGGAATGCCCAGGTCGCATCTGTAATAGAATCGTCTAATTTATAAGAGCACAAGTACAATAGCAATCACCGAAGCAATCAAACTATCATACTTGAAGCCATATAAACCTGATAGTCCAATGAAATCATGAAGGATCTCAAACAAACCAACATATAAACCAAGATCGTACATGATTCAACACAACCAGTCACATGTTACATCACAATTCACAAATAGTTCACAAGTATCTCACATACATCGAAGTTCACATAGTTATTACAAACCAAGTTCAAATAGCAAAAGCAAAGTAGTTTGACATCAACATCACACTTAGTTCAAATACATGCCAGTACCACGGTCATTCTAGCAAAAGCAGAATAGAGGGGATAACTTAGGAGTACCATGCCCCATGGTTTAGTCCTCATCCATGGTAGGATGAAGACAGTTCTTATAGTACCCATGATAAATCATGTCATCTACAACAAGAGGGAATAAACCCTGAGTACAAGAATGTACTCAGCTAGACTTACCCATCATAAACCAGAAATAATATGACTCCAAGGAGTATGCAAGGCTTTATCGGTGGAGTTAGCTTGACAACATTTTGCATAAAGGCTTAAGTAACATAACTTGGAGATTTAGTACCTCTAGCATGAATTTGAATACCTATTCAATTAAGCATCTCTAGATTAGCACATGTACTAGAGCAATCACTTGATTAAGCTAACAAGCATTAGTAACCTTATCCGATATAAGAATAATTTAAGCATGATCATAACCATTAAGTTCCATCAATTAATGCTACATTGCTGCTGCTCAGTCAAGTTCTCACTATCCAGGAGAGATGACGATTCGAATTGATTCCTACCTAGCTGGAGAATTATTCTTAACACAAACCCATACTTCCCCCAGTTGGGGTCGCATCAGGTCACCTTTGGTACAACTCAGGAACCAACTTCATGGGTCTGATCAGCGCTGCACCCTCAGAGATTCTACCAGTCTGCCAGAAAGGTCAGGCCTGGCCTACCCTTGGACTCACACCACTAGCTCTCTATACATCCTTACTGCATCCAGTGTGCGCACTTTCACTTACCGGGGCCCAGCCTAAATTGAGCTACTCGGCTTCGTGGTTGGAACAACTTATTTGGCCAACTAAGTGCTAGGCATGCGTTCAACATGACATGAGGACGTATAATGAATTGGTCCTTAACCAACACAAATGGGGATAAATAGGCACCAAGACCTCCCTGCCTTGTGCTTCTCTATCACAATCTCGTCTAGTCTCCTTTTCATTCACCAACACATGGTTATTTCCATGATAGCAAATATAGCCAACTGTGATCAGATATCTACCTATATCTTGCATATGATAGGAAATCACCTGACTTCTACTAGACTAAGCAAGGCTAAGCATATATTTGATCCTGGACCTACCAAGGATTCAAGGTATATTTGTCTGGACAAGGAGAATATAAGCAAGTGTTTCCAATCAACTCCTATAACCTAATGCATCAAACATAAAGGACGCAAGTGATATTTGTAAAAACAGAGGAGGCTTATAATGCTCCGGGGCTTGCCTTTCAAGAATGAGGAAGGCTGGTGATTAGGGCACTTAGGGAGATCTTCTACGTTGACTCCTCCTTCCGCCTGAACTTCCTAGTCCTGGGCTGCCTGCTCCTCCTCATGATGCTCGGGTTCGAACTCGAGTAGAGTCACTCCTTCCGGGGAACCTATTGCAAGCATATGCACAAATGAGTATCATGAATGCATAAGAGATGAGATGATATGATAAATTGTATATGCATGAGCATGGTTATCCACAGAGGTATGATAAGTCTAACATTCGTTGACCAAGTAGATGTATAACTTTCTTCTAGTTGCTCTTTACAGAGTAGGTGCATATCTCTTCTATAATACAAGAAACATACACTCGCCAAGTTCTAGCAACCTAAGGTAAAGTTGTTCCTCATCGGTAAGAGGCCTAGAACCTTCAGCTAGCAACTAATCTCAATTAGCCTAAGCATCTACACAAACCTCACATAAGACAAACAACTACAATTGACTTAGTCATTTCCTGCTGTAAACAACAGCTAATTATTTTGGCCACAACCGGAGTTCTACTCAACCAAATATTATAATTTTGGACTTTATAGAAAGCTATTAAATTGCCTACAACTTTCATTTAATCCCCAAAAGGTGATTCAATCACTATCCTAGTCAAAATAGGTAAACTTCCCAAGTTTGTCTAGAAATTCTAGAGAACAAGCACTTCTGAAGACCAACTTCTAACAGCTATAACTCTCGAACCATTTGGCCTATTGACATGAAAATTTGACACAAGCAACATAAGTAAGTTAACTACAACTTTGTTATTGACAAGATTCACAGTAAACATCGTTTTACACATGCAATTTACTTCACAATCAAAACTGTTTGAACAGTCACTTTATTTGAATTATAGAGCAATTAATATTTCACTGCATGCAAGCAATCAAATTTGGGCACAACCAATCTTACCAATAGTTCATAGGCATCATACACACTCTAGAAAACATGATGGTAAAGCCCAAATAAATTAATAAATGGACACTAAGGTGAAATAAGGAAAATATATCAAAAGTGCACAATCAATTCTGAGAAAATTATAGTACCCTACTTATGTCCCCAAAAGAATACTGTGCAATTTTCATGCCATTTAGATAAGTATAGCCATCTCTACAAAAATGACAAGTTACATAGGCTTATTTTAGCAAAAATAGTTTAGCCTAGTGAAAAGTGTCAAACAACAGATTTCATATTTTTCATACATTCATCCTAGCACCATAACACTATGTAAAAATTTGTATGATCATTAGTTATGTATTTTTGCCCCATTTATTTTCACTAGAAACCATCAATTATTTAGAATTAAATAGGAAGACCATATTCTAAGTATGCTTACTATAGGTTTAGTATTTTTTCATAGCTAGAGCTTATCAACATAGGATCAGCAAAATTGGAATCACAATTTTATCACTTTTCTAGCTCAAGTTATGCATTTTACAAGATTGAAAACAATTTAGAAGCACTCATCTAGCTCAATTTAATTCTCCTAGAAAAACATCCCAAATAGTAGGTTTCATATTTTTATGAAACAATGCACTTCATGATGAATCCAACAAAATTTGGTTCACTCAATTTGGACATCTACAGCTCTACTTATGAATTTTCAAACTTTGCTTATATTTCTGAAAAAGAATAAATTCAAATCCATACTGCAACCGCTGACAGCTGGGACCCGCTGGTTAGTAGGACACACGTGTCAGTGACACCGAGACAAGGGAGGCACTCCGGCCAGCACTATCTCACTGGCGACAATATCATCGGTGACGAGGGTGACACCAACGTGTTCCCCTCATCAAGATGCGTCGATTGGTGGTGAAGACGTGATGTAGGTTTCTCTAGAGATAGCTCACCGGTGACAATGGCAGATGGCAGAGGTAGCATCGCGGTATGCTAGCATTCTCTGACCATCACATGCTCCAATGAGGTGCACTATGGCTTTGTGGAATCCTACTGATGCTATCTAGGGTGGTTAGGGTTGCGGTGAGGTGGCGGTGAGCTCCGACCGCGTGCATGTCCGCACGGCGGCGCACGGAGCACGGCGGTGCTCCCACTGTTCTGGCTAGACGGTGGTGAAAGGTGGGTCTCCATCATGCCATATGCTAGGTCTAGGGTTACTCAACCTAAACATGCATGAGAGGAGGGAGATGATGGGCTAGCTCGGCAATGGTGAGCTCGAGTGCCACGGCGGCCGCGCATAGAGCGGTGGCGTGTTCCGACGCAACCAGGCGGTAGTGTCTAAATGGACAATGGACTTAGATGCTAGGACCTATGGCGAAGACTAGATGAGGGAGAGAGAGAGTGGAGGTGCACATGTTGTGGCTAGCCACGGCGAGCTCGTGCTCGGCGGCACACCGCTACCATGGCGGAGGCGGCGACTTGAAATATGGCCTCACCTAGGCTCGAGCGGCTACAATGGTGGTTCAAGGTGGTAGAGGAGGTGGTGGTGAAGATGTGGGTGAGGTGGATTAGGCGGTGGTGCTGCGTGCATGGCGAGCAAGCATGGCGAAGGCACATGGCAATGGCGACGGTGGCACTGCTGCGTGCGCGGGCGGGAGAGAAGGCGAGCAAGAGCGACAGAGTGGGAAATGAATGGAGCAGCGAGGTCGCCTTAGTCTTCACTCTGCTGTGGCTCGACCGGCCAGGCCAACACCGGTGTACAGCCGCCACATGGCGTGCATGTCCTATGGCCAGTCGGCCACTGACGTCGCGGCGTCCGTGGCCATCAAGCCCACAATTAGTGACTGACAGCACAAATTCATCCACCTCTATCTCCTAATTCGTGATGATTTAGCAAAAACTCCATTACTAAAAGTTGTAGAGCTACATGTAAACTCCAACTTTGCTTGAGGGAGCAACATCTAATTCACCATAGTTTTCAAATTCCAAAGCTTCAAAGTAGGGTACATCGAAACTAAAACTCAGTTCGTGACAACAATTTTTTCTAAGTTGAAAACAGTATTTTGTTGATTCTTGTGATCCCTATTTGACCATGTTAGGCACCGAATTAGCTCTCGACCCAAAAATAAAAGTTGTTACTCTAGTCAAGTACTACAACTTTGCTTAAGGGTGCATAGCCATGCAAACAATCTATGCTATAGTTCAACTTTGGTCAAAGTGGGATCATGGAAATTGGAGTTTCTAGAATAGCTATGACTTGGGGGCTGTTTTGGTCCAAGTCATGAATACCAAACTTGTTCCATGTATCATCCTAAACATGTATAAGGTGTTTTTGTAACCTCACAACCATTTCATGCATTGGTCACACACAATGGCAAGCATATACATGCATATAGCTATCATCACATGTAACAAAAGTGAGGTGATTGAGATGACACTTCATATGCTTATGCTCATATATGAATGAATGATGCTTATGCTCATGCAATGCAAGTGGAAAAGTGCAATCCTAACACCTAGGGTGTTATAGTCCCTCCCCCTTATAGAAATCTCGCCCCGAGATTTGAAAGACCTACCATTTTTCATAAAAGGCAGGATAAACCTCACGTAAATAATCTTTATATTCCCACATACCATCCTACTCACTATAATTATTTCATATCACTTTGTGAAACTTGATCACACGGTTTTGGGTTACTCTATCCTTGCTATCTATAATTTGCATCGGCTTCTCTACATAGGCTAGATCCGATTCTAACTTGATATCTCTAACCTCCACTCTTTCTTCTAGAACGCATACACATTTCTTTAATTGGGATACATGAAAAACATTGAAGATAGCCCTCATTTCTAGAGGTAACTAAATTTTGTAGGCTACTCTTCTGCTTTTCTCAATGATTGGATATGGACCTACTATCTGGGTGCAAGCTTTCTTTTTACCCCAAACCGTTGTACCTTTTTCATTGGTGACACTTTCAGGTATACATAATCACCTACTTCAAATTCAATGGGTCTTCTTCTCTTGTCCGCATAACTCTTCTGCCCTGATTGAGTGACTTCTATATGTTGTTGAATGATATGTACCTGCTCTTGGGCCTCTTTGACAATATCAATACCATAGTATCTCCTTTCTCTGGGTTCAACCCTAATTTAAAGGAGTTCTACATTTACAGCCATACAAAGCTTGAAAAGGAGCCATCTTAATACTCTCTTGATAACTATTGTTGTAGGAAAACTCAGCTAAAGGTAACCATTTTTCCCATGAACCTTTTGAAGAGATTACACAAGCTCTCAACATGTTTTCCAATATTTGATTTACACGTTCAGTTTGCCCGGAGGTCTGAGGGTGATAGGCAGAACTTCTAACTAAGTTGGTGCCTAGCATCTTGTGCAAATGTTCCCAAAAACGAGCAGTGAACTAAGGCCCTCTATCAAACACAATGGTTCTTGGCACACCATGTAGATGTACTATGTGGGATATATACAACTCAGCATACTCATGCGATCGGTAGTTGGTTTTAACTAGAATGAAATGCGCAGACTTAGGCGATCCACAATCACCCATATGGAATCATAATTCTTATGAGTAGGTGGAAGTCCAACATTAAAATCCATGCTAACTTCTTCCCACTTCCAACCTAGAACGGACAGTGGTTGAAGTAGTCCAGTAGGTTTCAAATGAACAGCCTTAACTCGGCAACAATTATCACATTTAGCAACATAAGATGCAATCTCCTTCATTTTGGTCCACCAAAAATGATTCTTCAAGTCTTGATACATTTTGCTACTACCCGGATGAATGGATAGTTTAGAAGAGTGAGCCTCACCTAAGATCTAGTTTCTAAGTTCCTTATCCTTTGGCACTACCAATCTATCTTTAAACCATAGAACACCATTCTCATCGATCCTGAAATGCTTAGTCTCTTGCTCTTTCATCTTTCTTTTGATGTGGAACACACCTGGATTGGTCTTCTAAAGCTCAATGATCTTGCTCTCAAGAGAACAACTGATCATAATGTTGTGCAACATAGCAGGATGTAACAAATTGAAGCCATCTTCTAACAGAGACTTACAATGAGACTTTCTACTCAAAGCTTCTGCAATAACATTTGCTTTGCCAGGATGATAATGTACTTCTAAATTGTAATCTTTGATCAATTCTAGCCATCTTCTGTCTCATATTCAATTTGGGTTGAGTGAAGATATACTTAAGACTCTTATGATATGTGTAGATATGACACACATTGCCAAGCAAATAGTGTCTCCAAATTTTCAATGCATGGACAACCGCTGCCAGTTCCAAGTCATGAGCTGGGTAATTGACTCCATGCTTCTTTAGCTGACATGAGTCATAAGCAATGACTCGGCCTTCCTACATAAGAACACATCCCAAACCTGTACCTGATGCATCACAAAACACATCAAAAGGTTTCTCAATATCAGGTTGTGCCAAAATAGGAGCTGAAGACAACAAAGTCCATAAAGTGTGAAAAGCAACTTCACACTCTAGAGTCCATACAAACTTCTCATCTTTCTAGAGCAATCTTGTCATTGGCTTGGCGATTTTGGAGAAGTCTAGAATGAACTGACGGTAGTAACCTGCTAAACCAAGAAAATTCTGAACTTTGTCAACTAAAGTCGAGGCCTTCCAATCCATGACTTCTTTCACCTTAGAGGGGTCTACGGAGATCCCATTTTTTGATAGCATGTGACCTAGAAAAGGTAACTTCCGAAGCCAAAACTCACACTTGCTAAACTTAGCATACAACTTATGTTCTCTTAGTCTAGTTAGCACAATTCTTAGGTGCTCTGCGTGATCCTCCTTGTTTTCTGAATAGATCAAAATGTCATCGATGAGCACAACCATGAACTTATCTAGCTCGGGCATGAACACTGAATTCATTAGATACATAAAGTATGCAGGAGCATTTGTCAGCCCAAAAGACATGATCAAATACTCATACAAGCCATACCTAGTGGAGAAAGAAGTTTTAGGTATGTCTTTCGACCTGATTTTAATCTGATGGTAACCAGATCTCTAATCAATCTTGGAGAACACCTTAGCCCTTAGCAATTGATCAAACAAGATATCAATTTGAGGCAAAGGATACTTGTTCTTCACCGTTACGGTATTAAGTGGTCAGTAGTCCACACACATCCGCAAGGATTTGTCTTTCTTCTTAAAAAATAAGGTAGGACAACCCCATAGATATGAGCTAGGTTGAATGAGACCTTTCTATAAAAGCCTTTACAATTGAACCTTAAGCTCAGCTAGGTCATTTGGTGGCATTCTATATGTCCTCCGAGAGATGGGTGCTGTACTCGGCAATAACTCATTTTTAAACTCTACATCCCTGTCGGGTGGCAACTCGGGCAATTCATCTAGAAACACATCTAGAAACTCACTTACCACTAGAATCTCAAGGAGGGTCATGGTCTGAATAGCACCGATGAAGTTTTGGAGATCAAAATTTCTAGGAAGCGGCACTAGAAAAGCATCATTACTTTGGGGTTCTCTCAACATGATGGTTCTAGTCGAAGTATCAATGAGAACACCATGGCCACTCATCCATTTCATACCCAAGATTACATCTATCCCCAACCCTGGTAATACTACAAGATCTAAGGTATACTCTCGGTTGCTTATTGAGATGCGCACATCTCGACTATCTGGTTGGTAGAGATATTATTTCTACCTGCACTTATGCAATAACCACCTTTATCTATAGTAACTACCCTTTGATCAGTGCTTGGATGCAAATATTTGACTCATAAATGAATGTGAAGCTCCAGAATCAAATAAAACACCTATGGGGTGTTGGTTCACAAGAAACGTACCCGCAGTAACAACTTCACCTAAAGGGATCTCTTCTAGGGTGGTATAGTACATGTGTCCCTAACGTGCATTTGGATTACCCTTCTTTTGGTTGTTGTTGTTCTTGGGATAGGGTCAATTTCTTGCCCAATGGCTAGTCTTGTTGTAGTTCTAGCATGGCATGCTGCTAGGTGGAACGCTGGAGCTTCCTTGTCCTATGCTACCCTTTCGTATGGCAACAGAAAAGGCCTTCTGATACACTTTCTAGGTCTGACCGGTTTGTGCCTTCTTCTAAGGTGGTCTATACTTTGGAGCAAGTGGGCGAAAACTGAGGTCTCGCAGCAATAGGAGCTTTTGACTGAGATGCACCTGCTTCATAAGCTCTCTTACGACTCTTAGATGCTGAATAGATGTTGTTTTGATTCTCTTGAGTCAAAGCATTACTAACAAACTCATTAAAAGTGGCACATTTGCTGTTAGCTAGGGTCTTCATCAGCTTTGGACTAAGCCCTCTCTTGAAACTAGCAATCTTCTTTGCATCAGTATCCACAAAATCTATGGCATACCTTAACAAATTGTTAAAGGCATGCAGGTACTCAGTTAGGCTCTTGGTACCCTATGTCAGCCTCATGAATTCTATATGTTTCATGCTCATAAGACCTAGGGGAATATAATGTCCCCTAAATGTAGCCTTAAACTAGTTCTAGGTAATTTGAGCATCCTCAGGCAAAGTGGATCGATGATGACTCCACCAAATGCCTACAGGCCCCTGCAGCTGGTGCGATGCGTATTCTGTCTTCAAGTGTTCTGTGACCCTTAAGAGACGAAACTTCTGTTCAATTGTATTCAGCCATTCATCTGCTAGTAATGGCTCTTCTGCTTCCTTAAAAGTAGGAGGCTTGGTGTCTAGAAAGTCCTTAAAAGTGCTGAACTGGTTAGGTTTAGGTCCTTGGTGTTGGTCCCTTCCTCGTCCATGGCCAGCATTCTACGCGAGACCGTGCAACACTTCTCCCATGCAATGTTGGGTCTCCATGAGTTGGGCCATCATCTTCGCTGGCGTGGGATGCGGTGGTGGTGGGAGGTCCACATTTCCATTGCCATGGGAACCACTACCACCCGCATCATCTCTACTAGCTCCCCTATGAGTGCGCATCATCTGTAGAATTGCAACCACAAGTAATTATTGATGATGCCAGAAAAATTGTAGAAGAATTATTTAAGTATGCCAAACTGAATTTACTGGAGAGAATTTAGCATTCATACAATAAAACAGAGGCATAATAGTTCATTTCCACAACACAACATCACCAATTAAATTACTTAGCGATCGCGCAATGCATTACCGTACATGCCAAATACTTGTTAGCACACACAAATTGGACATTTATGAAGGTTCAACAACAACATAGATTTAAACATGCAAGGTTCTTAGATTACATCAAAGGGGTACATCATGAGATTGAAACCTACATTATGAGTTCATTACATAAAAGATCAAAGATAGAGAGCTAACACATCTAGCTAGATACTATAGCTATGCTACTCAGGGTGGTCGCTGTAGATGTCAGACACACCATCACCATGGTCGTCCTCAAAAGGCTCGACCTCTTCCTTAGGATCATCCTCGGCATCCACCTCCATGCCATCGTCCTTAGCAATCAACACATGGGATCTTCTTCCACCGCTAGAGCTGGAGGAAGAATTGGGTTCACCATGTTGTTGAGATGATGAACATCTAGCTGAAGCTCCTCAATCTAGCGTATGAGTTCCTGCTCTTTGTGATCAAACTCCATTGCCTACCTAGCAGCCTGAAACACAGTCTAGATTCTAGCTGCCTCCCTAGTCTCAGCAAGGTGAATGACCTCGTCCCACTCCGCATGGACGTCCTGTATCACAGCCCTAGCTGCATCTCTTTCTGCTACTGCATTCACCAACTACACCCGGTGAGCTTTTAAAGCTATAATAGCATTATCAGTCTCTCATTGAGCCCTTCTAGCTGCCCTTCAATGCCTGCACACACGCCCTTGTAGCTGGCGTTGTGCGGCCTATACTTGCTGGAGCTCTAGCATGCAGCTGACGTAGCTGTCTTGGCGGGAGTAGAACATCTTCAGGACAGTGAACATAGCACTCATAGCAGCACTAGAGCTCTCTGCTCATTCATCATGGTCTCTTACTAGTGCATTGCTGCCCAGTTGCATCCAAGCGGTCACCGACAGATCCACCCAGGGAAAGGTTCTGGCTAGACCGTTGACAAGCTCATCACCAAACACCTGATAGATCTCACTCAGTGCCTCCAAAGGTACCACTTGGGCACCTTCCCAAGGAGATTGCCCATCTGACTCAATACTCCAACCCTACCACTGTGGATTGTCTACACGGGTTGGAATCGTCACCCAAACATCATACCACGGCTGCCCCTCAGCTGCCACTTCCCTCCAGAAGTAGCGGGGTGGCTCAGCATACCCAACTGAGTTTAGCACTCTCCACAGCAAGGTAGGAGTGCTAAACACAGCTAGGAACATGTCATTGTGAGGTGGGGCTCCTGGTGCTACCATCTGTAGCAAAGTGTGCAACTCTAGTGAGAGGATATCATACGTGAGAAGAAATTTCATGAATGGGGTAAGCAATTATAAGTAAGGGAGGAGTACAAAAATGTAAATGCATGAGTGAACATGATGCATGCACGTTCCATACGTCCTCACGAATCTTAGGAAAAATTTAAAATTCTAATGACATACACGGTGGCATACATATGTTCTCTCAATATACATAACTAATCGGGCTACACATTTTGCTGTTAGTGTAACTACACAAGAATTTCATTTTAGCCCATCCCAACAATTATATATGCAAAATGTAAATCTAGGGCTCTAAGTTGCAACTAAATACTTCCATATATGTAAATTTGGGCTCTAGGTTGCAACATAATAAATAGCAACATAGTATTGAAGTAGCAAAAAGTCATAAATATAGAGGGATACAATGGCTTTACCAGCCTCCCAACGACGAATCCGAAATCCTAAGCAATAGCCCAAACTCTACTTAAATCTTGCTAGCTAGCCTATACGTATAATGAATTGGTCCTTAACCAACACAAATGGGGATAAATAGGCACCAAGACCTCCCTGCCTTGTGCTTCTCTATCACAATCTCGTCTAGTCTCCTTTTCATTCACCAACACATGGTTATTTCCATGATAGCAAATATAGCCAACTGTGATCAGATATCTACCTATATCTTGCATATGATAGGAAATCACCTGACTTCTACTAGACTAAGCAAGGCTAAGCATATATTTGATCCTGGACCTACCAAGGATTCAAGGTATATTTGTCTAGGACAAGGAGAATATAAGCAAGTGTTTCCAATCAACTCCTATAACCTAATGCATCAAACATAAAGGACGCAAGTGATATTTGTAAAAACTAGAGGAGGCTTATAATGCTCCGGGGCTTGCCTTTCAAGAATGAGGAAGGCTGGTGATTAGGGCACTTAGGGAGATCTTCTACGTTGACTCCTCCTTCCGCCTGAACTTCCTAGTCCTGGGCTGCCTGCTCCTCCTCATGATGCTCGGGTTCGAACTCGAGTAGAGTCACTCCTTCCGGGGAACCTATTGCAAGCATATGCACAAGATGAGTATCATGAATGCATAAGAGATGAGATGATATGATAAATTGTATATGCATGAGCATGGTTATCCACAGAGGTATGATAAGTCTAACATTCGTTGACCAAGTAGATGTATAACTTTCTTCTAGTTGCTCTTTACAGAGTAGGTGCATATCTCTTCTATAATACAAGAAACATACACTCGCCAAGTTCTAGCAACCTAAGGTAAAGTTGTTCCTCATCGGTAAGAGGCCTAGAACCTTCAGCTAGCAACTAATCTCAATTAGCCTAAGCATCTACACAAACCTCACATAAGACAAACAACTACAATTGACTTAGTCATTTCCTGCTGTAAACAACAACTAATTATTTTGGCCACAACCGGAGTTCTACTCAACCAAATATTATAATTTTGGACTTTATAGAAAGCTATTAAATTGCCTACAACTTTCATTTAATCCCCAAAAGGTGATTCAATCACTATCCTAGTCAAAATAGGTAAACTTCCCAAGTTTGTCTAGAAATTCTAGAGAACAAGCACTTCTGAAGACCAACTTCTAACAGCTATAACTCTCGAACCATTTGGCCTATTGACATGAAAATTTGACACAAGCAACATAAGTAAGTTAACTACAACTTTGTTATTGACAAGATTCACAGTAAACATCGTTTTACACATGCAATTTACTTCACAATCAAAACTGTTTGAACAGTCACTTTATTTGAATTATAGAGCAATTAATATTTCACTGCATGCAAGCAATCAAATTTGGGCACAACCAATCTTACCAATAGTTCATAGGCATCATACACACTCTAGAAAACATGATGGTAAAGCCCAAATAAATTAATAAATGGACACTAAGGTGAAATAAGGAAAATATATCAAAAGTGCACAATCAATTCTGAGAAAATTATAGTACCCTACTTATGTCCCCAAAAGAATACTGTGCAATTTTCATGCCATTTAGATAAGTATAGCCATCTCTACAAAAATGACAAGTTACATAGGCTTATTTTAGCAAAAATAGTTTAGCCTAGTGAAAAGTGTCAAACAACAGATTTCATATTTTTCATACATTCATCCTAGCACCATAACACTATGTAAAAATTTGTATGATCATTAGTTATGTATTTTTGCCCCATTTATTTTCACTAGAAACCATCAATTATTTAGAATTAAATAGGAAGACCATATTCTAAGTATGCTTACTATAGGTTTAGTATTTTTTCATAGCTAGAGCTTATCAACATAGGATCAGCAAAATTGGAATCACAATTTTATCACTTTTCTAGCTCAAGTTATGCATTTTACAAGATTGAAAACAATTTAGAAGCACTCATCTAGCTCAATTTAATTCTCCTAGAAAAACATCCCAAATAGTAGGTTTCATATTTTTATGAAACAATGCACTTCATGATGAATCCAACAAAATTTGGTTCACTCAATTTGGACATCTACAGCTCTACTTATGAATTTTCAAACTTTGCTTATATTTCTGAAAAAGAATAAATTCAAATCCATACTGCAACCGCTGACAGCTGGGACCCGCTGGTTAGTAGGACACACGTGTCAGTGACACCGAGACAAGGGAGGCACTCCGGCCAGCCCTATCTCACTGGCGACAATATCATCGGTGACGAGGGTGACACCAACGTGTTCCCCTCATCAAGATGCGTCGATTGGTGGTGAAGACGTGATGTAGGTTTCTCTAGAGATAGCTCACCGGTGACAATGGCAGATGGCAGAGGTAGCATCGCGGTATGCTAGCATTCTCTAACCATCACATGCTCCAATGAGGTGCACTATGGCTTTGTGGAATCCTACGATGCTATCTAGGGTGGTTAGGGTTGCGGTGAGGTGGCGGTGAGCTCCGACCGCGTGCATGTCCGCACGGCGGCGCACGGAGCACGGCGGTGCTCCCACTGTTCTGGCTAGACGGTGGTGAAAGGTGGGTCTCCATCATGCCATATGCTAGGTCTAGGGTTACTCAACCTAAACATGCATGAGAGGAGGGAGATGATGGGCTAGCTCGGCAATGGTGAGCTCGAGTGCCACGGCGGCCGCGCATAGAGCGGTGGCGTGTTCCGACGCAACCAGGCGGTAGTGTCTAAATGGACAATGGACTTAGATGCTAGGACCTATGGCGAAGACTAGATGAGGGAGAGAGAGAGTGGAGGTGCACATGTTGTGGCTAGCCACGGCGAGCTCGTGCTCGGCGGCACACCGCTACCATGGCGGAGGCGGCGACTTGAAATATGGCCTCACCTAGGCTCGAGCGGCTACAATGGTGGTTCAAGGTGGTAGAGGAGGTGGTGGTGAAGATGTGGGTGAGGTGGATTAGGCGGTGGTGCTGCGTGCATGGCGAGCAAGCATGGCGAAGGCACATGGCAATGGCGACGGTGGCACTGCTGCGTGCGCGGGCGGGAGAGAAGGCGAGCAAGAGCGACAGAGTGGGAAATGAATGGAGCAGCGAGGTCGCCTTAGTCTTCACTCTGCTGTGGCTCGACCGGCCAGGCCAACACCGGCGTACAGCCGCCACATGGCGTGCATGTCCTATGGCCAGTCGGCCACTGACGTCGCGGCAGTCCGTGGCCATCAAGCCCGCAATTAGTGACTGACAGCACAAATTCATCCACCTCTATCTCCTAATTCGTGATGATTTAGCAAAAACTCCATTACTAAAAGTTGTAGAGCTACATGTAAACTCCAACTTTGCTTGAGGGAGCAACATCTAATTCACCATAGTTTTCAAATTCCAAAGCTTCAAAGTAGGGTACATCGAAACTAAAACTCAGTTCGTGACAACAATTTTTTCTAAGTTGAAAACAGTATTTTGTTGATTCTTGTGATCCCTATTTGACCATGTTAGGCACCGAATTAGCTCTCGACCCAAAAATAAAAGTTGTTACTCTAGTCAAGTACTACAACTTTGCTTAAGGGTGCATAGCCATGCAAACAATCTATGCTATAGTTCAACTTTGGTCAAAGTGGGATCATGGAAATTGGAGTTTCTAGAATAGCTATGACTTGGGGGCTGTTTTGGTCCAAGTCATGAATACCAAACTTATTCCATGTATCATCCTAAACATGTATAAGGTGTTTTTGTAACCTCACAACCATTTCATGCATTGGTCACACACAATGGCAAGCATATACATGCATATAGCTATCATCACATGTAACAAAAGTGAGGTGATTGAGATGACACTTCATATGCTTATGCTCATATATGAATGAATGATGCTTATGCTCATGCAATGCAAGTGGAAAAGTGCAATCCTAACACCTAGGGTGTTATAGTCCCTCCCCCTTATAGAAATCTCGCCCCGAGATTTGAAAGACCTACCATTTTTCATAAAAGGCAGGATAAACCTCACGTAAATAATCTTTATATTCCCACATACCATCCTACTCACTATAATTATTTCATATCACTTTGTGAAACTTGATCACACGGTTTTGGGTTACTCTATCCTTGCTATCTATAATTTGCATCGGCTTCTCTACATAGGCTAGATCCGATTCTAACTTGATATCTCTAACCTCCACTCTTTCTTCTAGAACGCATACACATTTCTTTAATTGGGATACATGAAAAACATTGAAGATAGCCCTCATTTCTAGAGGTAACTAAATTTTGTAGGCTACTCTTCTGCTTTTCTCAATGATTGGATATGGACCTACTATCTGGGTGCAAGCTTTCTTTTTACCCCAAACCGTTGTACCTTTTTCATTGGTGACACTTTCAGGTATACATAATCACCTACTTCAAATTCAATGGGTCTTCTTCTCTTGTCCGCATAACTCTTCTGCCCTGATTGAGTGACTTCTATATGTTGTTGAATGATATGTACCTGCTCTTGGGCCTCTTTGACAATATCAATACCATAGTATCTCCTTTCTCTGGGTTCAACCCTAATTTAAAGGAGTTCTACATTTACAGCCATACAAAGCTTGAAAAGGAGCCATCTTAATACTCTCTTGATAACTATTGTTGTAGGAAAACTCAGCTAAAGGTAACCATTTTTCCCATGAACCTTTTGAAGAGATTACACAAGCTCTCAACATGTTTTCCAATATTTGATTTACACGTTCAGTTTGCCCGGAGGTCTGAGGGTGATAGGCAGAACTTCTAACTAAGTTGGTGCCTAGCATCTTGTGCAAATGTTCCCAAAAACGAGCAGTGAACTAAGGCCCTCTATCAAACACAATGGTTCTTGGCACACCATGTAGATGTACTATGTGGGAATATATACAACTCAGCATACTCATGCGATCGGTAGTTGGTTTTAACTAGAATGAAATGCGCAGACTTAGGCGATCCACAATCACCCATATGGAATCATAATTCTTATGAGTAGGTGGAAGTCCAACATTAAAATCCATGCTAACTTCTTCCCACTTCCAACCTAGAACGGACAGTGGTTGAAGTAGTCCAGTAGGTTTCAAATGAACAGCCTTAACTCGGCAACAATTATCACATTTAGCAACATAAGATGCAATCTCCTTCATTTTGGTCCACCAAAAATGATTCTTCAAGTCTTGATACATTTTGCTACTACCCGGATGAATGGATAGTTTAGAAGAGTGAGCCTCACCTAAGATCTAGTTTCTAAGTTCCTTATCCTTTGGCACTACCAATCTATCTTTAAACCATAGAACACCATTCTCATCGATCCTGAAATGCTTAGTCTCTTGCTCTTTCATCTTTCTTTTGATGTGGAACACACCTGGATTGGTCTTCTAAAGCTCAATGATCTTGCTCTCAAGAGAACAACTGATCATAATGTTGTGCAACATAGCAGGATGTAACAAATTGAAGCCATCTTCTAACAGAGACTTACAATGAGACTTTCTACTCAAAGCTTCTGCAATAACATTTTCTTTGCCAGGATGATAATGTACTTCTAAATTGTAATCTTTGATCAATTCTAGCCATCTTCTGTCTCATATTCAATTTGGGTTGAGTGAAGATATACTTAAGACTCTTATGATATGTGTAGATATGACACACATTGCCAAGCAAATAGTGTCTCCAAATTTTCAATGCATGGACAACCGCTGCCAGTTCCAAGTCATGAGCTGGGTAATTGACTCCATGCTTCTTTAGCTGACATGAGTCATAAGCAATGACTCGGCCTTCCTACATAAGAACACATCCCAAACCTGTACCTGATGCATCACAAAACACATCAAAAGGTTTCTCAATATCAGGTTGTGCCAAAATAGGAGCTGAAGACAACAAAGTCCATAAAGTGTGAAAAGCAACTTCACACTCTAGAGTCCATACAAACTTCTCATCTTTCTAGAGCAATCTTGTCATTGGCTTGGCGATTTTGGAGAAGTCTAGAATGAACTAACGGTAGTAACCTGCTAAACCAAGAAAATTCTGAACTTTGTCAACTAAAGTCGAGGCCTTCCAATCCATGACTTCTTTCACCTTAGAGGGGTCTACGGAGATCCCATTTTTTGATAGCATGTGACCTAGAAAAGGTAACTTCCAAAGCCAAAACTCACACTTGCTAAACTTAGCATACAACTTATGTTCTCTTAGTCTAGTTAGCACAATTCTTAGGTGCTCTGCGTGATCCTCCTTGTTTTCTGAATAGATCAAAATGTCATCGATGAGCACAACCATGAACTTATCTAGCTCGGGCATGAACACTGAATTCATTAGATACATAAAGTATGCAGGAGCATTTGTCAGCCCAAAAGACATGACCAAATACTCATACAAGCCATACCTAGTGGAGAAAGAAGTTTTAGGTATGTCTTTCGACCTGATTTTAATCTGATGGTAACCAGATCTCTAATCAATCTTGGAGAACACCTTAGCCCTTAGCAATTGATCAAACAAGATATCAATTTGAGGCAAAGGATACTTGTTCTTCACCGTTACGGTATTAAGTGGTCAGTAGTCCACACACATCCGCAAGGATTTGTCTTTCTTCTTAAAAAATAAGGTAGGACAACCCCATAGATATGAGCTAGGTTGAATGAGACCTTTCTATAAAAGCCTTTACAATTGAACCTTAAGCTCAGCTAGGTCATTTGGTGGCATTCTATATGTCCTCCGAGAGATGGGTGCTGTACTCGGCAATAACTCATTTTTAAACTCTACATCCCTGTCGGGTGGCAACTCGGGCAATTCATCTAGAAACACATCTAGAAACTCACTTACCACTAGAATCTCAAGGAGGGTCATGGTCTGAATAGCACCGATGAAGTTTTGGAGATCAAAATTTCTAGGAAGCGGCACTAGAAAAGCATCATTACTTTGGGGTTCTCTCAACATGATGGTTCTAGTCGAAGTATCAATGAGAACACCATGGCCACTCATCCATTTCATACCCAAGATTACATCTATCCCCAACCCTGGTAATACTACAAGATCTAAGGTATACTCTCGGTTGCTTATTGAGATGCGCACATCTCGACTATCTGGTTGGTAGAGATATTATTTCTACCTGCACTTATGCAATAACCACCTTTATCTATAGTAACTACCCTTTGATCATGCTTGGATGCAAATATTTGACTCATAAATGAATGTGAAGCTCCAGAATCAAATAAAACACCTACTGGGGTGTTGGTTCACAAGAAACGTACCCGCAGTAACAACTTCACCTAAAGGGATCTCTTCTAGGGTGGTATAGTACATGTGTCCCTAACGTGCATTTGGATTACCCTTCTTTTGGTTGTTGTTGTTCTTGGGATAGGGTCAATTTCTTGCCCAATGGCTAGTCTTGTTGTAGTTCTAGCATGGCATGCTGCTAGGTGGAACGCTGGAGCTTCCTTGTCCTATGCTACCCTTTCGTATGGCAACAGAAAAGGCCTTCTGATACACTTTCTAGGTCTGACCGGTTTGTGCCTTCTTCTAAGGTGGTCTATACTTTGGAGCAAGTGGGCGAAACTGAGGTCTCGCAGCAATAGGAGCTTTTGACTGAGATGCACCTGCTTCATAAGCTCTCTTACGACTCTTAGATGCTGAATAGATGTTGTTTTGATTCTCTTGAGTCAAAGCATTACTAACAAACTCATTAAAAGTGGCACATTTGCTGTTAGCTAGGGTCTTCATCAGCTTTGGACTAAGCCCTCTCTTGAAACTAGCAATCTTCTTTGCATCAGTATCCACAAAATCTATGGCATACCTTAACAAATTGTTAAAGGCATGCAGGTACTCAGTTAGGCTCTTGGTACCCTATGTCAGCCTCATGAATTCTATATGTTTCATGCTCATAAGACCTAGGGGAATATAATGTCCCCTAAATGTAGCCTTAAACTAGTTCTAGGTAATTTGAGCATCCTCAGGCAAAGTGGATCGATGATGACTCCACCAAATGCCTACAGGCCCCTGCAGCTGGTGCGATGCGTATTTTGTCTTCAAGTGTTCTGTGACCCTTAAGAGACGAAACTTCTGTTCAATTGTATTCAGCCATTCATCTGCTAGTAATGGCTCTTCTGCTTCCTTAAAAGTAGGAGGCTTGGTGTCTAGAAAGTCCTTAAAAGTGCTGAACTGGTTAGGTTTAGGTCCTTGGTGTTGGTCCCTTCCTCGTCCATGGCCAGCATTCTACGCGAGACCGTGCAACACTTCTCCCATGCAATGTTGGGTCTCCATGAGTTGGGCCATCATCTTCGCTGGCGTGGGATGCGGTGGTGGTGGGAGGTCCACATTTCCATTGCCATGGGAACCACTACCACCCGCATCATCTCTACTAGCTCCCCTATGAGTGCGCATCATCTGTAGAATTGCAACCACAAGTAATTATTGATGATGCCAGAAAAATTGTAGAAGAATTATTTAAGTATGCCAAACTGAATTTACTGGAGAGAATTTAGCATTCATACAATAAAACAGAGGCATAATAGTTCATTTCCACAACACAACATCACCAATTAAATTACTTAGCGATCGCGCAATGCATTATCGTACATGCCAAATACTTGTTAGCACACACAAATTGGACATTTATGAAGGTTCAACAACAACATAGATTTAAACATGCAAGGTTCTTAGATTACATCAAAGGGGTACATCATGAGATTGAAACCTACATTATGAGTTCATTACATAAAAGATCAAAGATAGAGAGCTAACACATCTAGCTAGATACTATAGCTATGCTACTCAGGGTGGTCGCTGTAGATGTCAGACACACCATCACCATGGTCGTCCTCAAAAGGCTCGACCTCTTCCTTAGGATCATCCTCGGCATCCACCTCCATGCCATCGTCCTTAGCAATCAACACATGGGATCTTCTTCCACCGCTAGAGCTGGAGGAAGAATTGGGTTCACCATGTTGTTGAGATGATGAACATCTAGCTGAAGCTCCTCAATCTAGCGTATGAGTTCCTACTCTTTGTGATCAAACTCCATTGCCTGCCTAGCAGCCTGAAACACAGTCTAGATTCTAGCTGCCTCCCTAGTCTCAGCAAGGTGAATGACCTCGTCCCACTCCGCATGGACGTCCTGTATCACAGCCCTAGCTGCATCTCTTTCTGCTACTGCATTCACCAACTACACCCGGTGAGCTTTTAAAGCTATAATAGCATTATCAGTCTCTCATTGAGCCCTTCTAGCTGCCCTTCAATGCCTGCACACACGCCCTTGTAGCTGGCGTTGTGCGGCCTATACTTGCTGGAGCTCTAGCATGCAGCTGACGTAGCTATCTTGGCGGGAGTAGAACATCTTCAGGACAGTGAACATAGCACTCATAGCAGCACTAGAGCTCTCTGCTCATTCATCATGGTCTCTTACTAGTGCATTGCTGCCCAGTTGCATCCAAGCGGTCACCAACAGATCCACCCAGGGAAAGGTTCTGGCTAGACCGTTGACAAGCTCATCACCAAACACCTGATAGATCTCACTCAGTGCCTCCAAAGGTACCACTTGGGCACCTTCCCAAGGAGACTTGCCCATCTGACTCAATACTCCAACCCTACCACTGTGGATTGTCTACATGGGTTGGAATCGTCACCCAAACATCATACCACGGCTGCCCCTCAGCTGCCACTTCCCTCCAGAAGTAGCGGGGTGGCTCAGCATACCCAACTGAGTTTAGCACTCTCCACAGCAAGGTAGGAGTGCTAAACACAGCTAGGAACATGTCATTGTGAGGTGGGGCTCCTGGTGCTACCATCTGTAGCAAAGTGTGCAACTCTAGTGAGAGGATATCATACGTGAGAAGAAATTTCATGAATGGGGTAAGCAATTATAAGTAAGGGAGGAATACAAAAATGTAAATGCATGAGTGAACATGATGCATGCACGTTCCATACGTCCTCACGAATCTTAGGAAAAATTTAAAATTCTAATGACATACACGGTGGCATACATATGTTCTCTCAATATACATAACTAATCGGGCTACACATTTTGCTGTTAGTGTAACTACACAAGAATTTCATTTTAGCCCATCCCAACAATTATATATGCAAAATGTAAATCTGGGCTCTAAGTTGCAACTAAATACTTCCATATATGTAAATTTGGGCTCTAGGTTGCAACATAATAAATAGCAACATAGTATTGAAGTAGCAAAAAGTCATAAATATAGAGGGATACAATGGCTTTACCAGCCTCCCAACGACGAATCCGAAATCCTAAGCAATAGCCCAAACTCTACTTAAATCTTGCTAGCTAGCCTATACTAGAACTTTGAAGAAATGGAGCTCTATTCTCTTCTCTCTAGAAACCCTAATTCCTAATCTGATCTTGACTTATAATCGAATGATGCCTCAAGGGAGGGGGATAGGGGCTGGTATATATATGTCAGAGTATCAATTCTAAGCCATTAGATCAAACCGACTTGAATAAACAGTATAAGATGCAATCTAGGAGGCAGTGGAGGAACCGACATTCAAGCAGAGGTTGCCAGGTGGGGATAGGGGCCTGCATGTGGGGCTAGCCAGCCCCACATGTCATCCTCCCAAAGTCTGCATCAAGGGGATGCCTTCTGGAGTCCTCTGGAACCTTTTGGTGCTCTTTACGCCGTGGATAAGTGAGATCTTATTAGACGTTTTGATCCACCTTGGCGGTTTTCTAGATAAACCCTGCTGAAAATATAGTTTCACTAAAACTTGTAGAATTTGTCAGTTTAAACCCCTAAGTCTATGTTGGTGATCATTTTCATGCATGATTTCAAGTTATATTGGCGGTTTATGATGAATGGTAACTACCGTCCACACATGCATGTATGCATGCAGCCTTTAATTGGAATGAACTAGAGACGAGCTCGGCTTCCATCGGGCGTTAATTGCATCCTTGTTTCTAGGATACAACTAATAATACAGACTTTTTCTAAAACCCACGGGTGCCTAATAAAGCGGTAGTGTCAACCACAGCCTAGGGAGTGCAGCTGATAAGAACCTATAAAACCATGTAGCCATCTCTAGCCAGCTGCTGCCCTCGGCTGCTGCGAGCCTACCACTGCTTGGATTGGACTGCACTATATACTTTGTCGGATGACAGAAGGTTTGACAATCTAAAATATTTAGTACTCAGATACTAGTAATGATGAACATGGTGCGGTCATGTCAGAAGCCTGTTCTAGCCCTGGCATCCCTATGTGTACAAAGCCTGGCCTCACTCCCGTTATGTAGCCATCTCTAGCTAGCTGAATGCCTGATTGCCCCTCGACTGTTGTGAGTCCTCTTCACAACCACACCATGCTTTATAGTCTCAAGGATGTCATGGTGGTCAAAAGCTCTTCTTCTAAGATGCACTTCTTGTGTCCAGCTTTCCTGTTTATTCACTTCACTCTCGGCAACCGCGCAAGGTCTATATGGGAGGAGCGTCCCCTTTCCCTCAAAGAATCTGAATTTTGACCAAATATATATAGAGACACTCTATAACAAATGATCACAATTTTTCCCCTGACCACGTCCCTCTAGTATATTCAATGAAATGACGTTTACCTATTCCTTATAAACCGTATGCTCACCTGATAGTCCGAGCAGCATAAATTTGAACAGGCTAGACATGTAACTAGTTTTAATTTTATTTGTTTCTTTAGGAATTCAATGAATGTATTCGTACAAAACAGGTTTCCTTGTATAACATGAGATGTGTCTGGCCTGGTTAGATTTACAATGCTCAAACTTTCTTGCATGTGCTGTAAAATTTGAATAGCTATGTGGCTCCTCCATTAGGCATTACATCAACACGAGACTTGATCAGATGAATTCTGTTATGCATGTTTACCATACTATAGATCAGAAAAAGAACCAGAAAGAAACCTGTAGGCAAAACCAACCAACAGCGGCTAGAAACTGGCTACCAAATGACCAAAGGACCTGATCTACACCATGCTCAACAGAGTTTAACACACCTAATTAATACAAAGCTCAACAATATAGTAAACACAGACATGCAAATAAGCCTTCACAAATCAAAGCCTCTGTACATTTGAATGTGTCCGACATAAAATGCAAGGGAAGATACATAAGGAAGAGTAACAACATAAAGAAAGAGTAACAACATGTACTCCCTTCGTACTCCTAACATAAGGAAGATACATCAAATGCAATGTGAGATACATCAAATGGAACTTTATTTACTCCTCTACTCATCATTGGTATCACTATCCTCGTCCTCCTCATTGGTATCAATGTCATCATCATCCTCGTCAATGGTGATGCGGTTGGCCACCTAGCATTGGCATGAACCAGGTTGCGCCAGTGCTTCTCGGTGTTGTGGGTGGTGCTGAATCCTTGCATCGCGATGCTAGTGTTGAAGCCATCTATCCATCTCTGGTAGCAGGCAAGGATGTACTCCATGTTGTCCTGTGTGATTCTTGTTTAGGTAGGCTGGTAGTTCTTCAAGGACATCGGCGAGTTGGAGAAAAATTAAGACATAACTGCTCACCTTTTCCTCCCAAGGTGGGTTGAGGGTGTAATAGAACCATCCAATTTATAAGAGCACAAGTACAATAACAATCACCAAAGTGATCAAACCATCATACTTGAACCCATATAAACCCGGTAGTCCGATGAAATCATGAAGGATCTCAAACAAACCATCGTACAAACCAAGATCGTACATGATTCAACACAACCAATCACATGTTACAACAGGTTCACAAATACTTCTCATATATCGGAGTTTCAACAGAGTTATTACAACCCAAATTAAGAAGTAGCGGAAGCAACATAGTTTCAAAACATTATCAAGATAGTTTAAATACATAGCCAGCTTAGGATCATCTCCAACAAAAGCACATAGGTGAGATGATATAGAATGACCATGCCCTTGGTCTTACTCTCCATCCACTACAGGAGTTATGCAATGCTTGCAGTAACCATGGTACATCATGTCATCTACAACAAATGGTAATCAACCCTGAGTACAAGAATGTACTCAGCTAGACTTACCTATCATAAACCAAAATAATAAGACACTAAGGAGTATGCATGGCTTTAAAGGTGGAGTTAGCTAGACAACATTTTGCATGAAAGCTTAAGTAATATAACTTAGAGATTTAGTGCCTCT